>NC_033621.1:23057081-23069003 GCF_001540865.1 Ananas comosus | reverse complement strand
ATTTATATATATATATATATATATATATATATATATATATTATATTTATATATATAAATAAATAATACAGTTTATTATTTTTTAATTTATTAGCACATCTTGAAAAGCAAAGCTCAACTTATTTATGAAGAGGCACACTCCTATTGAGAATTTTAACAGTTGGATTAAAATCTAACTAATAATATAACTTTTGCTTTTTCCAACCCTAATTCCTCTTTCCCCTTTTTTTTTCTCTCTCTCTCTCTCTCTCTACGCCCGAAGACCCACCCCCGCCCGGCAGCGCTCTTCCGTCTTCACCGTTCGCACGCTCCCGGCAGCGCATTCTTCGCCGTTCGCATATCTCGACGGAACTCCGGCACCGGCGCTTTCAGCAGGTTTGTTCTTCGTCTTCCATGATCTTCATCTTCATCTTCTTTTTTTTTTCCTTTCTCTTTTTCTTATGGTTTTTTTTCAGCAGAATATAATGGATTTTCTTTCTCAAGCTTCTAATTAGAGCTTGATGTGATTTTTCTTTCAGAAATTTAGGTAGATCGTACACCGCCCAACTTCCTCCCCGTCGAGCAAAACATTTTTGTGAGTCACAGTTTCGAGCCGATCACGAGAGCCGAAGACGAGCCGACCTTGAACACTTTCGAGCCGATCTCGAGCTGGCTCTGGCTCGCTCGAGTTCGGCTCGTTGACGGCCGATCTTTAGCGTACCCGCGTCTTGGAACTGCTGTAATGGTAGTGCAGCTTCTGAATGTTCTTGCGCTTCCGAATGTTACAGCTATTAATCTGTTTTCGGTCATTTTATGCAATACCAAATTATCCCCAACTTTACCGTTTGATCTCATACTCTTGATCCACTTTTGGCGTACTCGTGATTTGGAATTGTCGAAGTGGTAGTTTTGTTCTTACGATTGAAATCGGTTGGTTCTGTAGTTCTTGCCTGTCCTTGCCATTTCAGAAAAAACTAAATTTGTCAACTTTTGTGTCCCATTCTGTAGATTTGATACGTTTACAGTAATTTTATACGACAAATGCTTCTCTTAATAGTTTTTTTTCGGTTAAGTTACGTGGTTTTTATTTTCTGCTTGTTTTAATTTAAGCAGGCTAATACTCTACGATTGTATCTAACATGCATTCGTAACACTCTGGAGGCTGCAATGTGCCTACAGGTACCTGATCTCAACGTCTCCCATTGTCTTTACGAGGAAAAATTATAGTAGCTTTAGATGCTGCGAGTACTGTGTTTCTTTTTTGGCATTGTAAAACTACCTTAAGTCGGATATAATTAACGGTGTCATTAACGTTTTGGAGGAACAAACTGAAGATATTATCCGTCATTGTATGTATACGACAATAGAGTTTCTTTCTGCAATTATAACACATTTAACCTATATTAGTCTAGTTAACCATGCCAACTGTGCCACTAATCATGAGAGTAACATCTCTACTACCATTTTGATTTAGTAAAATATTTCTAAAATGACCAACCAACCATTACTGCATCATCATTCATCAATGACAATTGAAAGTGTTTTTTATCATGGGCAGCCGATACACAGGACAGATACTTCAAAAATGTTAAGAATATAATAGCTCAGACTATTTATTTCATGAACCCTGTGAGGTTTACCATGCTGCCGTTTATTTTGGAATGCCTATAAGGTGTCTGATAACTATTATACTGTTAAGCAAATTAAGTTTGTTTACTTTTTTAGCATTCTTTTGGTTTCTTGAGCGGAAGTCTATACGAGAGAACTTACGAAATGATCTCAATTTTCCTATTTAATAATTACTGCTCGGTGCAATGGTAAAAGTCTTCGGCTTGTAACCTTATGTTGCATGTTTCCTTAGAGCAGCTACTTCATGCTAAATTGTTGAAGTTTAGGACAGTCTCCAGATACTCCATTCTGGGACCCTATTGTGGTGGCATCATAACTGGATAATGGCTGCATTCCACGTCTTCCATGTCTCCTTTTTCCCTGTACTGCATTCAATCATCACTGATCCTTTGTATGGTTAATTACTCTGTAGAATTTCCCTTGTCAAGAAGTAGAAAGGCATAACAAGCCAGAGGTTGAACTTAAGTAAGTTCTAATTAATCTTATATCTTTCAAAGTCTTCTCTATATTTTTAGCATTTTGCCCTTCTCTTATTGTTTATTGGTCTATATTATTAATGGAAGAATCTCTAGTGCAGCGTAAGGAGTAGATTATACGTAATTTGGGTCGCAAAGTGCATGAATACTGAAAGTGCAGCGTAAGGAGTAGATTATACGTAATTTGGGTCGCAAAGTGCATGAATACTGAAATTGGTGATTTATACTGAGAATAGTTTAAATTGGCCCACGAATTCAGCAAATTTTGTGTCTGTCTAAAATATTTCTTTCCTATCTCTAGTATGATTATTTGCTGGCATCGAGCCATGCAACTTACATAACTGTTTAGCAAATTATTTGTTATTCTTTTCTGCTAAAATCAAATATGTTTATGTGATGAGGCTTGTAGCTTATGCTCTATTTCATGGACCTCTATCTGTTCAATGCTATATTTCCTGTAGATAGCACTGATTTTGTGGTGTACATGAAAGTTTGATAGGTCCGCTATGCTTTATGGGTTTATTCATCCATTCAGAAGTAACTGAGCATGAATATAGTTAGGTCTGATTATATACTATAATGTGTATCAATTGGTCTACCACATGCTGCTTTTAGTTCAATCCCATTAAGCTTTCATGTGGTGATCATTTTATATTTTCCCTTGGTTCACAGTATTTCTCATAAGCATGATTAGTTCACATCTTTACCCTTAAGTAGGTTTTGAACTTGAGTTCTTCTTGTTCTTCATTTTGAAGGATCTAATTTTTTTTTTTCTTTTTTCTGTTTTCATTTTCACAGGACAAGTCCAGAACTTCTACTAAATCCAGTAAGAATTTTTTTTCCGTGATTATTCAGAAGCCAGTTTGCTTTTATTCTCTTACTTACGGCATCTTTTACCGTAATGTTCTATCCATATCCATATCTAGCTTTTCATAATTTCTCCTTATACCTTCCTCGTTGTCCTATTCCTATACTTGCCAGTCCTAGACTATTCAATAGTATCATTATATAAAGTAGGAAAATTCAAACAGTTTACAACTTATGTCAATATCTTTTTATTTTTGTTACAGGTTTTGATATGTCGAAATGAGGCCGAGAAGTGCTTGATAGAAACTTCAATTAACTCTATCCGTATAAGCATGAAGGTAATTTGGATGCTTATTTTGAACAACATGTATTTGGTTCTCAACAGAAGTTGCATAATTGTGCACATTTTTCTTATGAAAGACGGTTCGGCCGGCTGATTGAATTCACTTTATCTTTTTAGACCTTTCAATAGAAATATTTACAGTACTAGAGAGGCTCACAAATATCATACTTCTAATCCAATGAAAAGGCTAGGCTGCCACACCACCTAATTATTGGACTGATCGCAACTAGAAAGAGAATATGTCTAGCTGTATGATTCCACAACAGAATCTAACTGATATGATACCAAGTGTCAATTTACATGCCTATAATCGGTGCAAATTATGAAAAGTTGACACCACTTTAGACTTGTCCTGGATCTAACCATAGAGAAGTCCTAAGAGAACAAAGAACGAATGCTGGATCCCCATATTTTGATAACAAGCTTCTTTATGATTATTTGATATTGGTTAATGTCCATTCTCTTTGTTGCATGATTTGGTCTTCATTATAATGCAGCAGTTCTTTGTGAATTAACCTAATGGACAGCAAACATATTTTCATGTGAAACCTATTTTCATATCCTCATTTTTTTTTTTAATTCACAGGTAAAACAGGCAGATGAGCTTGAAAACATACTCGCAAAAAAATTTCTTAGATTTTTATCAATGAGGGCGGAGGCATTCCAAGTTCTGAGGAGGAAACCAGTACAGGTGCTTGCATAATGGTTCAGTTCAAGATTAATTATTCTCTGTTGCATATCGGATTACATTCTCAAATTTTCTTTGCTCAGATCACATTCTTTTGCGATTTGATGTAGTGGCTAACTAATTGTAACAATAACAAGGTGATATATTATCTCTTTTCAGGGCTATGACATAAGTTTCCTAATAACAAACTACCATTGTGAGGACATGCACAAGCACAAGCTTATAGATTTTATCGTGCAATTTATGGAGGTAAAATCTCTTTCAGGGCTATGGCAAAATTTACAGATTTTATCGTGCAATTTATGGTTATTTTCCTGATATATAACCTTTGGTAAATAACGATCATCATGTTCTGCAGCCTCATCTATTTTAGCTGTTCGTAGCATCTGCTGTTCATCTTGTTAACATTGTTTGATTTCTGATTCTGTAAAATTCAGGACATTGACAAGGAGATCAGCGAGTTGAAACTATCAGTAAACACGCGAGGCCGTCTAGTGGCGACAGAATTTCTGAAGCAGTTTATTTGAAGCCATAATGGAATTGAAATGTATTGTGCGGCATCGCACAAGTACCCCATCGGATATTCCTTTTATTTTAGTAGCTCCAGCTGATTGTCTTCTGTGAAGATCGCAATATATTTATTCGGCGCTTTTTTGCGCATATTATTTCCTTCTTTGTTTCGCCTTTTTTAAGTAATTTACTCAACAGTGTGCTGTTGATTACTGGCTTGTTTACTGTTTGGAGTAAAGTAATTCTGAAAACTTAATTGGCAGTGAATTTACTTTGATAAGGAGGGTATTCGGTTTCACATAATTGCAATTCGACTTGTAAATTATGTTAGGTTGGTGACAGTAAAAACATTGATCTTGTCATCGACGGCGATGACATTGAGAAGATGATCTTTGCACGAAAAACGGCTTGCAACACTTTTTGAGGGCAAGCTGTTTTCAACAAATTGAGCCCACAGTAATGCAGCAGATCTCTGTGACATTCTTGCAATCGATCTGCAGTTGCAAGAATTGATGTTTCTACGCGGTTTATAGCCGGCTTATGATTACGGCCCAAATCTGAGAAATTATATGACTGCAACAATAATCAGCATTAAACAGTTAAAGTCCATTTCATAGTTTTGAAGTGCCCATGCGAACTAGTAATAACTAATAAGCACATAACAATGAATTGGCACATAATAACAACATGTAGTTTTAAAACATATGGAACTCGCTTTTGGTTGTTCACCTCTACTAATGCAAATTCCACAAGAAGCAGACATTCTTACAACAAAGATGGATACAATTCACAATATCTTAAATGATCGCGCACATCGTCGCCAGAGGCATTAACAGTTGCCCAGAAAGGAAAGAAAAAAAGCAGTGGAGTAATAACAATGTCGATCACAATTTAAAGAAGCAATCTGAAGTTACACTCAAAACAAATAACAAAAAATGAAGAATAGAAGACATAATGATCCTCATAACAAAAATAAACGATCATCTAACCAATTTCCTCCATTCGGTGCGACCCCGATTTATCTCGAGCCCGGTGCCGGACAATCTCAAGAAATGCAGGAACTGGGGCCGATCATCCTCTTCATGATGCTTTGCGGTCGCAGACCCGTTCGTGCCGTCAGTTTCAGGCAACTCTAAACTTGTAAGGGAGTCGACTACGTCATCATGCTGGCATTCTCGCCTGTAGTCGAGGGTGATAGTTTGTAGCTCATGGGTGTCGATAATTTCTTGAGGCATGCTCTGTCATCCGAGAATGTCAATGCGTAAGCATCCGCTTTAAATTTGATAAATTTATGGGTTTCGATCGATTGATTTGTCAACAAATAGACTGTATAACAAACGAAAAATTTTTATACACATCTAAAAAGTGGTTCATGTACCATATATGCATCTGAGTATGTGGATGTGTGTTTTATTTATTAAGAACATATCGTATTCATGTAATTTTATTGTTATCTTATGCGAACTGCCTAGGCAACCGCCTATCACATATGCACTATGTGATACCTTGAGCGCTTGTAGATCCGTTATCCATTCAAACACTCCAATGGTTTTTTGTTTCTAACGGATGACATATGAAATCGCATTCTCTTGTCCACATTTTCTTTTCAAAAGGATCTTAAGAATCCAAACTAGGAAAAATGAATTAGATTGTGAAAAAAATATGTACAACCCTAACAAAACGATTGCAGGTTAGAAATACAAATTTTACAGCACATAATCTAAAGCTTAAAGTATTTACCGAACCAACAAAGTCCGACTAAGAAAAGAAAAGGCATTAGGTAAGAATCAGAGAAATAAACTGGTGCTTTGACTTACTTCAAGGACCCATCCAAGGTAAGTGACATTATTTACATGTTGATTCATGTCCAGATCAGCTCTTCTAGGCTGCAAGTTTCCAACAATGCAGGAAAAGTTAGTGAATTTCGAATAAAAGAGGATTTATCAACACGATAAGAAAAAAGAAAAGCGTATACCACAAGTCCCAGCCTTGAATATTGGGCAGGGTCTTCAAGCTTGGGAATTTTCTTCAAGCTACCATTATCCTCCTCTGGAAATGCTAATCTGTACCAAGATAGTCGCCAACTGTTACGTTTCCCAGTTGACATCAACATCCCATAATTTGATAAAGAGGTGTACCCAAAAGGTTATGGGAACTAGATAAATTTATCCATGTCAATGAATTCGTAAGTTATCTAAAAGAAACAACAGGAAGAAGTATACCATGAGAATCGGCAGGTTCAGAATAATAGAAAGTTCACAAATAACTAATAATAACAATCTTTGACTTAAATAACTGAGCAAATTAAAATCATAAAATTTACTATCGCACTGTTTAAGTTGTGAAATTAGAATCTAGAAGCTATTGCATACCTAAGAGTTCTTGGGCAGAAGACGAGATATTCTTCCCTAACTTCATCACTTACACGTTGAAGCTTGCGGGTGTCTTGATTCATCATTACCCACTTGCTGCTCCACAAGTGACATCAAGACAGTACAGTAAATAACTATAAAAGGCAATAAAAAATTATCATGCATGCATAGCTTGCCAAAGATATTTAGAAAGAATGATGATAACTTAATCCACGTTAGGATTAAGTGATTTAGCTGCTTCATTTTAACCTTTTCTATTATGTGGACACATGGACCAGCTAAATTTTCTGTTCAACCTCCAAAACCTGTCAACCGGTTGCATTTCAAGAGTATTTATACATTTAAAGGATCATTGCACTTGTCATAGTTAATGAATTGACTGCTTTGTTACGTCCATATGAGTATCTTTTTAATCCGGTATGTAGTAAAAATTTAGTCCTACCTCAACCGCACTCTTATTCAGAACACCATAATGTAAGTAAATAAGAATATTTCATCACTAACACATGCTTTTTCATAGATAAGGTCTCTTGCGCCAAATCTTAACCTCCATCAAGGGGAAAAAAATTGAAAGACTATTACAAGCAAGTTATCGGTACTTAATTAATGACTAAATTGGAAAACCGAAATTTGTCCTGCGTGGTCCTTAACAATGCTACTCATCCTCCATACATTTCATGGCATGAATTCCTAGAGGGTTGGCATCAACCTTCAAAAAAAAGAAAGAGAGACAAAAATAGAGGGTTGATGCCAGGGTGACGCCCATTTTTAAATATTAGTCAACAACTTTGAATCCTTTTCATCTCTGAGTTGTGCCAAAGTGATCCCAAATTGTTCGAAAAGGCATGCATAATTGTGATCATGATAAGTTACAAGTGGCTTATACAGAATTCACGAGTAGCTTTTGTTGCCAACATGTGGAAAACAAACTAATTTAAGTAGGACTAAAATTTTCAGCTTTGAACTTCCTTTTATAGTAAGAATACAAAATGTATTAATTAGAGCACGAAAAAGGTACCTAGTAGCTCTACCAATAACTTCTCCAGTAGCCAAATCTTTCAGAATCCAATCACGCCGAGTGCCGATTTTCCCTTCTCCTTGGCACCAGGTTTCGATCTCCACAACATCACCCCTAACAAAGAGCACGCGATAATTTGTAAAGTCAGGAAAAAAAAGGGATGATAACATTTAAATAAAAAGGATACGCATATGAACCAAAAAAGAAAACTACCAAGCTGGATATTTGTATATCTCAATGTGCATGCGAGAAGTAACCCAAATTAGGCGAAGTTTCCTCATGGTGGTAGTTGTGGCGAACCCATCTGTAGAAAATCCAACACTCTGTGCATGGTTACATCCAACTTCCTGCATTGAAATAAGAGCAAAACGTGCATAAATTTAGATAAAGAAATAATGGGAAAAAAACAAAATAGAGAACTACATAACTGATTCTTTTTTCTAAATAAGCTAGTGGCTTAATGCATTCAATTAAATAATTTGGCCTATTGGAACTTTCAAATTCAAAACATATAAGGAACAAATTATATATCAGATAGATAACAAACTCAGAGATGTTAATGTTAGTAAAGAAAGCGAACAAAAAAAAACATGAATAAACCAAGTCTAAATTCCATGAAAATTTTATTGCAAGTCACCACTACATAATTGAAGGAGAGAAGGAAAGAACAATTCATACAATCCACAATCTTCAGCTAGAATATATATATATATAATGTAGAGTTACTATGCTTTCGGAAGTATAAAGGAGTTGGTGTTTCCAACTTTTTGGTCATTGACTCAAAGATTGTAGGATTGGAATGATAGTGGTCTTCCCACGGTTTAGTGGTCTCCCTGGGAAAATAATATTAATCCAAAGGCTAGAAATGATCAAAAGGATTGATCCAAGAGTTAAAACATTGGAAGCGCCATATGAGTAGTACTTCTGAAGGCACCATAGCCAGACACTCTCTCTCTCTCTCTCTCTCTCTCTCTCTCTCTCTCTCTATATATATATATATATATATTGAAGAAACGACTAAGTAGAGATAAATCATAAGAAAAATATTATACATATGAATATAATAAAAGAATACACCAAATTTGATCCTAATTGTTCTGAACCTAATTGTATAATACTGGCCTCAACTACAGGCTATACTGAAAAAAGCCCCTGAACTTCTTTTTTGTTTTCTTTTTTTGACACCTCCACAAATTTGGGAATTTCGCTAAAAATAATCAGTAATTCAGTCAAATTTCGTACCTCCTAACTAATTTTATTTTACCCGAAAAAGGCGTAGATTTTGTAATTAGTTAACATCAACAGATCACATGAATTCTAACTACTCTGTAACCAAAAAAGTGTGGATTTTGATATCAATTAACACTCAATAGCAAAATGGAGCTGTTAATTTTTACAAGATCCCCAGTTTCGTTGAGTAAAAAGTCAAATCAAAAGAAAGAAACTAGGTATCAATTACAAAATAAGGAAAAAGTCAAAACGAATCAAAATCGCTATAGTTTTTAGAATTCTCACTTATTATATTCGACCACAGCAATTGAATCTATCAAAAATGACCAAATTGTTAGCACATTTCGAAATTTGGGGAAAACCCAACTCAATTCACCCCAAAAGCAACAGAGAAATCAAATCTACGGTTCAATTTTTTCTTTTTCCAGCAAGATGTACCTGAAGAAGGTTGGCGATGGTCTCCACGGTGGCGGTCTTATTGATCCCCACCTCGTAGCACCTCACGATGAAGCTCTCCTTGTACGAGAGCCCATCCTCCACCAAGCTCCCCATCCTCAGCCTCTCCGCCAAACCCTTCCTCCCTCCACCCCCCTCCGCCTCCGCCTCCGCCACCGCCTCCTCCGCCACCAAAGCCGCCGCCGCCGCCACCACCGCCGCAGATTGAGACCCCTCCCTTGCGCATCGCACCGTCGCCGCCCACCTCCTCCCGCCGCCGTTGAGGCGCCGTACCCTCTCAGCATCTCTCTCCCTCCTCCGCGGACGCTTTCAGATTCGCGCCCGTCCCCTCACGACCCCAATCTCTCTCTCTCTCTCTCTCTCTCTCCGTCGCCGCGGTGAGCGCGTGTCCGCGTGCGCGGTACTTCGGCTAATAAAGGGTTATAAAAAAAAAATTTCGATACGACCAAAGTGGCTCTCGGGTGAGAAAAGGGCCCCCAGAGTTCCCGAAAATCTCCGAAATGCCACTGCGTTGATGATAACGCAGTGGTTGGCGCCGTTGGATCGGCGATGAGCGGATCGTACGTAGACACCTGGGACAAGACAAATCTCCGAACGGTGCGGACTCAGAAACGTCGCAAATAAAGCGTTTCACCGGAACAAAAGAGGTTTTCGATTCTCTCTCTCTCTCTCTCTCTCTCTCTCTAATTGAGCTGCAATATTATCGAAAGAAAACGAGCTCTATTGTCACCGATTTATTTTTAATGATAGAACCTCCGAATCGACGATTGATATTATTGAACATTATATATATCACTTGAAGCATTTAGAAATCAAATTTTATATTTTTTTCAATATTATTCTCTTGTTCATCAAGTGGATACAAAAATGAGCGGCCAAAAATAAATATTCTTTAAAAAGTGACGATAGAAATCTTGTAATCAAGATTGAGAGTATAGATTTCGTTCTAAATAGTTTAAAGAATTTTCTAACTAAAATTCAATTGATTTAGATGGCCTTATATCGTTAAACGTGAAAACGCCTTATATCTATTATTAAAATTATAAATTTTGAAATCCTTTAATCATTAGGTCAATGATGTCGAAAAGATTGAAATTTAGTTTCTCAAAACTTCAAGTAGTATAGATCATGTTTAACAATATCGATCGTCGATTTGGAGGTTTTATCGTCAAAAAACAAATAGATGGCAACAGAGCCAGTTTGTTATTGATATCATTCCAGCTTAACACTCTCTCTCTCTCTCTCTCTCTCTCTGTCTCTCCGTCGCCGCGGTGAGCGCGTGTCCGCGTGCGCGGTACTTCGGCTAATAAAGGGTTAAAAAAATGTTTCGATACGACCAAAGCGGCTCTCCAGTTAGAAAAAGGGCCCCCGGAGTTCCCGAAAATCTCCGAAATGCCACTGCGTTGATGATAACGCGGTGGTTGGCGCCGTTGGATCGGCGATGAGCGGATCGTAGGTAGACACCTGGGGCAAGACAAATCTCCGATCGGTGCGGACTCAGAGACGTCGCAAATAAAGCGTTTCACTGGAACAAAAGAGGTTTTCGATTTTAACTCTCTCTCTCTCTCTCTCTCTAGTTGAGCTGCAATACTATTGATAGGAAACGAGCTCTACTGCCACCGATTTATTTTTGATGATAAAATCTCCGAATCGACGATTGATACTGTTGAACATGATATATATTACTTGAAGCATTTAGAAATCAAATTTTCTATTTTTTCGATATTATTTTCTTATTCATCAAGTGGACACAAAAATGAGCGGCAAAAAATAAATATTCTTTAAAAAGTGAATTTAAAAATTTTGTAATTAAGATTGAGAGTATAGATTTTGTTCAAAATAGTTTAAAGAATTTTCTAACTAAAATTCAATTGATATGGATAGCCTTATACAGTAAAACGTAAAAACGGCTTATATCTATTATTAAAATTATAAATTTTGAAACCCCTTGATCATTAAGTCAATGATGTCGAAAAGATTGAAATTTAGTTTCTCAAAACTTCAAGTAGTATAGATCATGTTTAATAATATTGATCGTTGATTTGGAGGTTTTATCGTCGAAAACAAATGGATGGCAACAGAGTATATATATAGTGGGCTGGTATGCTTATGGAAGCACGGAGCCCTCCGTGCTTCCAAGTTGTTTTCGATGTTCGAACTTTCGAATCGACGATCGACTCCGTTATAGTTGATCTAGAGTATTTGAAGTACCTAGAAAATAAATTTTGTGATTTTTCGATATCATTTGCCTAGTGATCGAAGGGGTTCAAAATTAATAATTTTAATGGCCGTGGTGAGCCGGTTGCAAGTTTAACGGTGTAGAAATATCCAAATCATATAAAATTTTGATAGAAAATTCTTTATACCATATAAAACAAGATCAATAACTTTGATCTAAAATTTTAATGTCATATC
>NC_033621.1:23030134-23056188 GCF_001540865.1 Ananas comosus | reverse complement strand
TATATATATATATATATATATATATATATATATATATATATATATATATATATATATATATATATATATATATATATGAGTTCGGCTACTATACTCTTATGAGTACGATCGCCTCGTACTCATAAGTCGTTTTCGATGATAGAGCTTTCGGATCGACGATCTATACCGTTAAACGTTATCTAGAACATTTAAAACGTCTAGAAATCAAATTTTATAATTTTTCAACATCATTTACCTTACGATCAAAAGGTCACAAAATTGACAATTTTTAACGGCTGGTATGAAATATTTGCTAGTTTAACAGTGTAAAAGAATCGAAATCGGTTCAATTTTTGATAGAAAATTCTATTCACTATATAGATAAAGAGTAATAACTTCGATTTTAAATTGAAGGGTCCGATCATCCATTTTTAATGCATCGTTCGATTTTGACCATTCATTTTATATCCGCTTGATAAACTCTATCATGATTTCGAAAAATTATGAAATTTATTTTCTATATGTTTCAAATACTCTAGATCATATTTAATAGAATGGATCGTCGATTCGGAAGCTCAATCATTAAAAATAATTTATAAATATAAAAAACTCTATACTCACGAAAGTACAGTAGCCCTGGCCATATATATCTATACTGATTATTTTCCCCATGTGCTGTACAATTTAGTCCGGAACACTTTTTGTGTTTGTCCTACGAATACTCATTATTTTCCCCATGTGCAGTACAATGTAGTCCGGAACACTTTTTGTGTTTGTCCTACGAAAAATTTAAATTCCGAAGCCACTAACACTCTCCCTCTCAAATAAACAACGTTACAAAATAATTTTACCGAAACAGTAGTTCAACTGAGAATTAATTTCAGTTTACAAACAAACGAGCTCAAATTTTAGAGCATTTTCAGTGAAAGTGTTTTCCATTTTCTTTTTAAGAGAAAAAGGTAAAAGTTATGCATTTTATTTTTTTTTTTTTCTCGACTAGAAATATAAAACAACTAGACTTAGTAGAGACACGCAGAGCTGCCGCTGCATTGAATCACAGAAAAATTAGGGCATAAATACCAAACAAGGCCCAAAATTTATTACCTAATTCTTCATACTGTAGGAGACTTCATGTTGTGAATACATTACTATAAGCACAAAAGAAAGCACCTAAACAAGAAGCAGCTACATTCCACCAGAAACATGCTAGTTAAACAAGTGCTTTTACACTCAAAGATGAGGAAAACACCAAAGCCATTGAAGCCTCTCTCTCTCTCTCTCTCTCTCTCTCTCTCTCTAGAGACACTCAGAAACTTCCACCTCAAGCACCAATCTGACACTCACAATATATAATAATATATTAGCTTAACAAGTACTGCCATAAATTTGAAGGGGTGTAACACCAGAAACTGAACTCAAAAAATTTTATAGCCCACTTATGGAGCTCACAGTTGAACTTCTCTCCCATATATCCAACTAAATGGCACCGTCCCCGCCTGCTTGGCGCGGCCCTGAGCCCTCTCCTCCAGCCTCCTGATCCGTGGCGCGAGAGTGCACACGTAGTCCTGCGCCTTCGTCCCTTCCCCGGAAAGGCCGCTCAGTTCCGCCACCTTCCACCTGGCCACGAGAAACTCGAGTATGTCGGCGTAGTCCTTCGCGGTGTAGACGCCGAGACGCTGGGCCACCGTCGAGAAGTGCTCGAAGAGGTTGTCGTCCTGCCCGTCGTACATCAGGTGGGCCGGCATGGAGATCTTCTTCTTCATCATGTCGGCGAGGGCGAGCACGGTCCCGTCGGGGTCGATCTCGAACAGCTTCTCGACGATCTTGGTGTAGGCGGTCTCGTGCCGCTTCTCGTCGGAGGCGATGATGCCGCATATCTGGGCCAGTTTGAGGTCCCCGTGCTCCTTCGCGTGCCGTGCCGTGTTGCCGTGCGAGATGAAGGTCGCGCGCTCTTGGAAGGAGGTGTAGATGAAGCCGAGGTAGGGGCTGTTCTCCGTCCGAGGGTCCTGAAAGAACAAGATGTTGACACAAATAGTTGCTACTACCCGCAGTTTAACTCCGAATTGGAGCACATGCTTTCGGGGTCAAAATGCAGAAAAAGATGAAACATTTCGTCTAACGCTTTACGCTTCTCAGAGTAGAGGTTATTTTCCAAATAGGCACTATATCACGCTCTTCAGGATGAATCTAAGATTGTCGTTCCCTTTGTCCCTTTGGAACATAATAGGAGTTAAAGAAATCGATTTGAAACCACTGTGAACTAGGCATTATTATTGAGACTAGGCTAAACGGATAACTAAACCAAGCTCTATTTGCTGCTTAGAACTACCTTTTTCTAATTCCGAGAGAGTTAAATCCAATTTATACGAATCAAAACAACTAAAACTGAATAAATTTCAGCACCAAACCCAAAGAAAAAGAAAACTTGAGAAATTTAAAAAAGAAAATGTTTTGCGCAGAAGGAAAAGTAATTACCATTCCTGAGCCAATCAAGTACTGGATCGTCTTCTCAATCTGCCGCATGTCCACTCTCCCTGTAAGATACAAATACTTGTTGAGAAGATCCCCATGCCTATTCTCTTCTGCGGTCCAAGCCCTAGTCCAAATCGCCCACGAAGTGAGGCTCGCGCCCGTCTCATCACGGACCCCGTCGAGCGTGTTAAGCATTGTTTGGTACGTGGGGAGCGCTTCTTCAGTAATCATGTCACCGACTAAGCACACAAAGTAATCGTCGGGGAGTTCCTTCGCCCTCTCCCGTAGTTCCTTGACTTCGTCGTGGAAGCCGTCGGATGAAGGATCCGGAAGGAAATCCTGTGGTTGCCAGCACTTCTCGACAGGCCTGAGATGGGTTAAGATATTATCTTCAGCCCATTTGTCAAGCGATTTGAAAATCTCGATCTTCTGGGGTGGCATCGAGTGGGTCACTTGAACATGGACTTCGCGTGGCGGAGTGAAGGGCCTTTTAGGAACTTCAACCCTGGGAAAAATTAGTTTATGCCTTTAGAACACTCTTTTGTTACAAATTGCTCAAAAAGTATTGAATAATTCAATATTACATTGTACTGTAAGAGCATACAAACTTTGAACCGTGGATCAATCACGGATGAGAAGGTCAATTGATTTAGCGCATGTATAAAAAAGTACACTCAAAAAGTGGCCCTTCTGGAAAACAACGGGCAAAAAACATAAAAGCTTTTGCTATCATAGGCTCAAATTAAACGACAGTATCCAAGCTTCTCATGAATGTTGTAAAGTCTGTAAATTAGCTATCAATACAGCAAATCAAAAATCCGAGAACAGACTACTCGCAGAACCAGACAAGAAATTAAATTTCATAAAAGAAACAACTTCCAAACAGGGTAAGCAGTAAAGGACGGCAGGATCTCGAACTACAGAACATGATATTAGCAAAACTCTTCCAACTTTTCTACTTTACTTCGCTAATGTAAGACGGCATAAACGAATACCACCACAGTAGGCAAAATTGTCTGCAATATTCTATCCCACATTGCAGATGAATCGAGCAGAGAGGTGACCAAATGAAGTATAGAGGTGACATCAGAAGGGCACGATAAACTCTCTAACATTTGGGCTATGAGCCAAACAGGCCATTGTTACCAGCAATTTTAGTTCATGCAGCATAGAATCAGCACTGAAAAAAGTTCTCTCTACATGAAAATAATCTAATAATAACAGCAATATGACAATTTTTTATTACGATTTTCTCTCCAACAAAATCAAGACAAGAGCCAAAAAAAACAAATACGAAAATGAAATACGAATTCAGAGCATAGTAACCTGTAAGAAACTAAGGAGAGCTCGACAAAGCAAGTATAGTACACTATGCCAGAATATCTCAATCTTCAACTTAGATACTAAAAACATAGGAGATATATACAGATGATTCTCATTATGTCTATAGCATTTTGAACTATGTTGAATAAAACTAATACTATATATAATGTACACGTACATATTCATGACAGAATGCAAAATTATAGAAGCAACAGACTTCAAATCCATATAATATCATAACTTTATAAACACAAAACTTTCCAAAGTGCATATTAACAGAGGAAGTTGTCTATTTATAGATTAAAGGTCATACATATGGTTTTCCAACAGTACAACATAAAAAGCTAAAAATTATCACAATGAAATTCATAAGCAACGAAATGCTCAATTGCTTTATGTAACTATTGATATCTCTCGTTTCACTTGGTATACAACCTATGCCCTAAAATTCAGAAGCATTATTAGAACCGTTAATCAATTATGCCAAGCCAAGCACTACAAGGATAAAAAAATAAAGAGAGGATTCGGAAATAAATGTCTATCCACACAGAAAAGCTAGAACTATAGTAAGAAGAAAGAGCGGCGACTCTACAAATTGCGCCAACTCAAAGTCCTTTCATCCCCAAGTAAATGCCGATTTTTACTTCTAATTATGTGTCCTCTTTTCCTCAACATCAATGGTCAACTGAGAAGTTTCTAACCCCCTGAGGCCGCAAAACTCGCCGTGGTAAGTGGTAACATTGAACCAGAAGAACAAGCATTGATCCCCACTATCAAGAAATTGAAATTTTTAGCCTTATATACGCGCAAAAACTTTATGAGTTATCAAATGAAGCATCCTTTTCGTGCAGTGCTTGTAATTGATATTTGAACCTCCTAATTACTTCACAATCCCTCTCTTTTTACAATGAGGCAATGGTAAAGCAAAATTAGGATCTAATACTGAATAGATCCATTTGGACAAAGAGTTCTTTTTCCAATCATGCTACATTTTTATGTAGAAACTACTTTTGCATAGATATCCAATAGATTATGTTACAAATTAAACACTATTCACAGGAGGATACATCATAAATGGCTATCACATAGAGATTACAAAATAACAAAGAAAAGGAAGCCCAAGATATACAAAGAGCAATTAACAAAATAAATACATAATAAATGTTACATTAGTGACCAAATTGATGAATGATCCCAGATACCAACTAACAACATTGCTGAATCCTACACTGTGCCGCAAAATTACTAGTAAGAAATATAATATAATTATCTACAGAAAAAAAAAGGGGCTAAAAAACCTTATGAAAAGATTGTTAAAGCCAATTTCACGAACGCAATCGAGATAAAGGTGCCAACTTTACACCCATAACCAATCCACAACGAAAGAAACAAGCAAAGCGAAGAAAATAAAGCAAAACCCATATCCCCAAATCACCTAATTTGGCCAAAAATTAGGCCCGGCTCATCAAATCAACCGTAAAAAAGAAGGGGGAAAAGAAAATTCGAATTTTTAGGCAAAAAGAGCAAAACCCGAGACGAGAAAAACCACAGGACAAGCATGATTAAGATCACAATCCCACCCATTTGAGGAGGAGAGCGAGAAGAAAAGGGGAAGGGGCCCAACCCGGTGGAGAGGGAGGAGGAGACCATGAGCACTTTGGGAGATCCAGGGGCCCTCTTTTTGGGCTTGGAGGGGGATAAGCAGAGTAAAGCCTCTGCCCCAAAAGCCAATCTAGAAGCCATTAAAAAGCGCTTTTTCCCGCAGCTTCTTCCTCCTCCGCTTCTTCTTCCTCTTCGTCTTCCTCTTCCTCTCCCTCTCCCTCTTTCGATTTCTATGGAGGAGTGAGAACTCTAACTCTCTCTCTCTCTCTCTCTCTCTCTCTCTCTCTCTTCGTTTTGGGAGAGGGAGAGAGAGGAGACGCGGAATTTAATAAGAGCCACATCTGTGAGTAAAATAGGCCAGCTCAATGGGTGAAATTACCATTTTACCCTTTCTTTTTAATTTATTTTTTTGGGCCTTATTTATAATTTTTAATTAAACTTATTCTCTTGTGTGTGTTTCATTATTACACAAGAGAAAAAAAATTTCTCGTATTGAAATTGTAAAAAACTCGCGTCTAATAAATTATAAAATTAAAATTTATTGATATATAAGAATATTTTTTTAGCAGAATTTAAATTTTTATATTTATTTATAATTACAAAGTATTTCGAAAGTCAAACCAACAAAAATGTCACTCTCTTTATTATAGATTATATAAAAAATTAGTAATCTAAGAAAAATGGACATTAATGATTCATAAAAAAAGTTAGCCTATTTTGTGTCTTAGACCAACTACTTTTGATGGCTACTAATTATTTATTAATTCATTAATTAATGATGCGAATCATTTTCAAACCGTATTTTGAGATTCGTCATAATTGATGTCTCCAACGTTGATGTTTGTCCCAATCTTTTTTTTTTTTTCGTTTGTTTTGATATTTTTTAATATCTCTATAAATTATAGAGACACAGACATATTCTTTTCAGTCCCAAATCAGATAATAAGTAAGATTAAAAAATAAAACAAAATTTATAATCTGCTTTGAATCCGCTCCGATCCGCCAATGAAATGGAGCGGCAAGCGTGAGCCCTTTTTTTCGTTTGATCTGTCTTAATTCGTCAAAGTTCATAATAAATTCACTCTCATCCTGATCTGTATCGAATAGAGCAGTCAGTGAAGGCAAAAAATAGCATACAATTAACGCATCCTGAATCCGCCTTAGGCGCTTGATCCTTGACCCCATTAGCATCTACTGATCATCATTATTACAAGATTGATCTAATATCTTAGATTTAAGTTACAAATTACTAAATTATATTTTTTATAAAATTGATTTAGTTTAGAAGATAAAAATATGCCATTAATTTTTTTTTTTAATTCAGGAAAAATATTTTTCATAAAAATAGCAACTGATTTAAATAGTAGGAAGATTAAAAGAAGCAATTTTTTTTTTCTCCAAATACTTCCCCCAAAAATAATGGTAAAACTATAGAGACCCCTTAACACCCTTACTTTTTTTTTATTTGAATTTAAAAATTATCAAATTTAGCGACTCTATTAGTTATTAATTATTAATCTACCTAATTTTATTCACTAAAAAGTGGTTAAAATTATAAAGTTCATACAAATTACCAACAAATTTAACAATATTTTCAACTTTTTTTTATTAAAATTACTTTAAGTTGAGTGAGTGTCAATTAAGAAAAAAAGAAAAGTTGAGAAAGTCACTTCAAAATAGGCTATATTTGAAAAAAAGAAGAAGAAGAGAATGTATCAGTTATATTGCTGATGTGGCATCGGCAACTAATAAAATTGTCCTCCTTGAGCTCATCTGTTTCGTGATGGTTAATAGAAGAATATTTTTATTTTACTTTTCTTTCAAAAAGAGAGATATAATTAATTTGTTACTGACGACGTGGTGCAAGTGTGATACTGTAGATCTTCTCGTAGTTGAGGGGATCTGTATACTTTTTTTTTTTTATGATAAATAATTGGGAACAAGTAATCCTGTTTTTCTTTTTTTTGTAATTTGGGGCAAGTTGGAGGGTGAAAAGTGGAGAGAATTGTGAAGGTAGGGATGGGTAGGGCAAGTGATGACACACAAAAGTAGAGGGTCGATATTTTCTATGTTGTGTCATAAAAATGGAATTTAATTAAGCAATCAAAAAAATATGTATTTTATATATATATATAAAAAGAAGTGATTCTCCATTTGGCTATCTCCTCCCTTGCATGTTCTCCACACTATTATGATTTTGCCTTGTTTGCATCCACCACCTCCCCCACCAAAATAGGTTTTGTATTTTTTGTTTTTTTTTTAGAATTTTGAGATTTTTTTTTGTCGTTTAGATAACTTTGATATGATTCTCCTGATGTTTTTATTATATTAATTATTGTAATGTATCAAACTTTATGAATATGCTTTATTTTATGCTCTCTCTCTCTCTCTCTCTCTTATTTATCTCTTTTTATGGTTTTATTTTCTGTGAAAATTAGTTTCTATTGAATATTAATTTTAAATTAATTAATTAATTATTTTATATGGTGTCACATAAAAATAAAAAAAAATTGAGTCCCAATCCCATCAAATTATTTTGTGTCTAGATACGGTAATGAAAGTGTTGAATATAAAATATTGAAATAGCGAACAATGGTATCTGTACTATTTCATTATTGTGATCTAGGGCTTGTTTGATTCATCTATTTTAAACTATAAAATCAGAATAGAATTCATTAATTTCGATAGTTGTCATTTATTCTACAGAAATTAGATTCCAATTCTCATTCCACTTTGGAACGGTAAGGAGCCAATTCATTTCTGGCCCAAAATTCTAGATATTCATTTTGATTTTCATTAAGCAATGAACAAAAAATTTTTGAATTATTTTCATTCCGTTTTTCAATCCAATACCATCCAATTTTATTTTTTATTTTCATTTCAGTCGTGGACCAAACATGTCATTAATTTTTATACGTTTTACGAGGCCGAATATTATTTTACAATAAGAGTTTGCTCTTAAAACAAAAATAATTAGAAGCTAAAATGTAAGATATTTAGAAGTTCATGAACCAAAATACTAAAATTAAAAGTACAATAACTAAATTACACCATATCATGAGAACACATATACCATTTACCCTTTTATTTATTCTTTTGCGTTTTTTTAAAAAAGCAAATTCCCATAAAACATTCTTAAAAATATATGACTAAGTAATTACCAAGTAGACAAAAACAATCACAAAGATGAGCAATCCCTTAACAAATTACAAATAAAAACTCTCTTTATCTCTAAATATTTTCCAAGTGTTACAATTAATTTAATTAGTTGTACCTAATATTAAGTTTACTTGTACTATTCATTTAACATAGTCAACATAGTTCACCACTCTCTACTTCACAGAATCTTCTGGAATGTCCTTTTTGTATAAAACCTTGTTTTCCTCACTCAAAACTCTTCATAAACATGATCAAATGTAGAAAAATTTTATAGAAAAACTTTATCTGATTTTAGGTTTATTTATCTTTCATATTCATCATGTATGTACAGAAAATTAGATTAATATTTTTGAATATAGATAAAGATACAAGTCATGTATTTTATATTTCTAAAACACCAGATCTAATGGACTGTATCTTGTGCAGTTAGCTAAAAATTTAATGGTTGGTACTTGAAGTTCCAAGTTCAAAGTTTTATTGTAAATTTTCACTTGAAAGGTACAAAAGATATTATTCCGAACCGAAAAAGAAAAAGATGTCGTCAAAATCGACCGTACGTTCTAAATCCGCACATGAAAAATCGAATTTTCGATCTTGTAATCGCGGACCTGAACAGCCAACCAACTGCGCTAAGCAGTGGCGGTTTCCAGCATGCTGCTACTTTTTCGTGTCCAGTAGGCAACAGCTTTCTTTGTCTTGTGAATCTGGCCTGGCTGGGAAAAAAGTATTTTAATGTTGGCTGGTAGTGGCAAGACCAAGATTCACATATTTTTAACATTTTGTGTGTGTGTGTGTGTGTGTGTGTGTGTGAGTAGAGTGGAAGAGAGACAAAGCATGGCCCTCACTCCACTTATTATTCCTCCCTTTGTTATCTTCTGGAAGAGAGAAGGGAGAAAAGTTTAGTGCCCCACTTTCACCACTAACTCAAGTATGTGGGAAAGGTGAATTATATTACACTTCTAGTTTCTAGACTTGGTCTGGATTCTTGTCTTTTAAGATTTTTTAGGTAGAAACGTGTAGAACTTATCTGACATAAAGAATATTTTAATCTGATTCTCCACTCTTTCAATTTATTTAATTTGAGTCCGTCAACGATATTTTGACTTTAAATTTTAAATGTATCATCCAAATTTTGAAGTTAAAGTGTCAAACTGGCTCAAATCCAAGAAACTGAAACTGTTGGATGGTAAAATTGAAACTTTGAAAGATTTGATAGTCGATTCAAAATAATTCATAATTCAGAACAGTTTTATACAGTTTTACCGACTAAAATAGTTTTAGTTTACTCTTTTTTTTAGAGGATAAATTATTACTTGCGTACAATATCAAACATCTAAATAAAGAAAAGGTTGTAACTTTGATGAATGGACAGATGTATCAGACACACAGGTAAGATAAAGACTCAAATAATATCTTTTATAAGTTTGATGTATACTCAAAACTCAAAATTTGAGGAGCAAAATGTTTGGGAGCTGGTGCAATTTCACCCAAATTGGAATGTAATGGAGCCAAAACATAAAAGGCAATATAGGGGTTCTGCATAAATGCCTTAGCTCTGTTACTTGAATGGTCAAATTTACTCTCTTTTTTTTTTTTAAAGCTTTTTCTTTCTTTGGAATATATTGGTGATATCAAATACAACTACCCATTAGGCACATTTATTAGTTATATAAAATTACAAACACCTACTTTTTCCACCTTTCCTCCCATGGCATAAACTGATTAAACAACTTCTGAGGCAAAATTATTATCATCAATATTAGAAGCCAATGCACATCCTGTGAAAATGATCATCAAAGAAGTAAAACAGAAATTGAAACATATATTTGCACTTAAACAGAAGGGTATAAATTACATTAATGGTCCTCAAACTCTCTTGCCTATGTTGCACTTCAATCCTCAAAAGTTTAATTTATTGTATTTTTAAATCTCACCCTTTTATTCCTCACAAAAACGGTTTGTCGATATAACAGCAACAAATTATAGTTTGAGAACTAAAATAAAACCCACACAATAGTTTGAGAACCATAGGAATAAGTTACCTAAGGGCAGATATAGGAAAAGGCATAATTCTTTATTATTAAAACAGATGCATATATATATAGAGAGAGAGAGAGAGAGTTAATAATTTTTCATGATTATGAATACACAGATCTCACAGGCAATTGGATGATAGTGAGGGCTGTTGCTGTTCTCAGTATCAGAAAGCTGCATGTAGAGCTCAGTTCTGTAATTCGTGGAGATGGTTTGTGAGAATGCTTCTGACATAGACCGTCTGATATGAGCACCGCTTTCCTCCGACCATCGTTCGCTATTTTGCTTTCGCTATTTAGAATCTCAGATCTGTCACAGGGAAGATGACACGAGAAAAGAACGGATGCGCTGCAATAGTTCCGCCTTTACTGAATCGGGCACTGATGCTGCATCATACAAGTAAATGTTCGACACCAATAAGAAATAAGAAATTTCAGGGTATTGGATACACTGATAAAGTTATAGAAATATACCAGAAAATGATATAAATATTAGCATCATTGAAGTTTTATTCTCGACTTGGATCAATATTAGTAAGAAACAAGAGTACTAGCCCTTCAAATATCGTGTAAGCTTGGCAATTTAAATAGTATGATAATTCTACAAATGGACAACAATTAGTAAAGAAAAAAAAAAACCTGTTTTTTTTTCCGTAGAAATGGTTTCACTTTGGTGCATGACTTTGTGAATAAAAAGATTTTCCTAAAGGGCAGAACAGATATATTTTCCTAAATTTCGAAGTGTGTGACAAAATAACCAAACCCCATTCCGGTTGAGTAAGAAAAATTGAAACATGCGCAGAGAAATGCTCACCTCTGCCTTCTGGGGTGATGACCTGAACAAGATCGTCGACCGTGACATTTTTTCTCCCTTTCTTTCTAGCATAAGCCCTACGAATTGGAAGAACAAAGAGGGAGGGGACAAAAAAAATGTAAGCAACTGATGACATAAATAACTCCCTCCGCCAAAAAGAAAACAAACAAGTTCCTTCAGTAAGCGAAATGACTTCGCAGAGGATCAATTGAGGTTGATGTGTTATGCGTTAATTTGATAAAAACTAGTGAAAGAGTCACTTGCAAAACGGCGCAATGCACACAATGACCCAAAATATTAGAGAACCAATGTCACATTCCGCTTCCTAGAGGGTCACCCATCCCTGAGCTCACAGCTCCATTAATTGGGTACCCTATACCATATAACTTATTAAGCACAATCCAATGACCCAAAATGCTATAGCCCAAGCCCTTAGCTATCTGATATGGGATTATTTGTTAATTTGGTGTGTCACAACCAATATCGAAAACAAGGAAAGTGGAAAGATGAAGTAGTGCAACTAAGCACATGCAAGAAAGCGAGACGCAACTGCCGATCAGGTACAGCGATCCCCATGTCAGACAGACGATCAACAGAAAAGTTCATTCAACCAATTAACAAACAATTTATCAACAAAGAATGGCATTTTCTTTTAACCAACATTACGGCAATGGGACGAACTCGATTCACAATTTTCTTGGTGGTATCAAATTTTTCGTTTTTACTAACTCTTGGATGTTGGATACTCTGATGATCATTGTTACATGAAAGATGAAACATCTTGCATAGGTTGAGTTACATAAACACAACTTCAAGAGATTACAAGTAGAATTTCAAACTGATTCAAGCTAACTAGAAGTTGTATCAGTAAAAGGAATATAAGCAAAGATAACAATGTAACCAAAATAAATAAATAAATAAAAAAAGAAAAATCACAAGATGATTAAACCTGCAAAGGGCTTTCATCTCATCCCTCCATCCACACTCTATGAGCCTCTCTCTCAGAAGCTCCATCAGCTTCTCCTTCTCCCCACTCTCAATCAACTTCAAACAAAGAAAATAAACAATCAATAAATAAAAATAAGAAAACACTTCATTAAAGCTCAGTCTTTTCCACTTCCCCTCACCTCCCCATCCATCAAAACCCCAACTTTACTAAAACCCACCATGGCGAAATCCCCCCATCGATTCCCAATTCAGGAAAAAAATAATTATAATGAGAGAAAACAGTAAGACCCAGTAGACCCAAAGCTCGTACCTTTCCACTTCCCCTCACCTTCCCATGCATCAAAACCCTAACTTTACCAAAACTCACGAGGCGAAATCCTCCATTGGATTCCCAAAATAAAGAACAAAAAAAAGAGAGAGAGAAGGGTCTAAATTGTTACCTTGATGTTGATGATCTCGCGAAGGGAAAGCTCCTTCTGCGGCGGATCCTCCTCCGCGTCGGGGGTCGGCGGCCGATTGATCGAAGCCCTCCTGGTTCGGACGCGAAATTAGAGCAAAAAACTGATCAATTTCGTGGAAATAGATTAAAATATCAGAAGTTTAGGGAGAAAAAACGTCGAAGTTGGGTGAAAAAGAGAACAATTTTGGGGCGAAATTAGAGGGCGAGGAGAATCAAAATCCAATTTTTACCAAAAAAAAAAAGAGATACAGATAGAGAGAGGTACAGAGATTTAGATTTAGCTCACATCGTTTTTTTTTTTTTCTTTTCTTCTCGCTATAGGAATTCCTTTTTCCTATGCTCTCCTTAGTTCTCCTTTCACACCCCACAGGGTTTCTACAATTATATATGGAAGGAACCTTNCTCTCTTGGAGCAGCTCTCTTTTCCTAGATCTTCTTTTTTGGTCTCTCTCTCTTTGGGTAAACATGTGTGAGAGAGAGAGAGAGAGAGAGAAAGAGAGAGAGAGAGGAAACAAAGTTGAGAATGGGTTGGAGGAAGGGAGAGGAGGAGAGGAGGCCGCATACGAGATCTCCACAAGCAAAGAATGCTGCAGCTCGGGCATCTCTGTTCAGTTCATGCAAGATGTCAGTGAAGCACCTCTCACTCTCATCTTTTTTCTCTTTTTTTTTTTTTTTTTTTTTTCAAACNTCTCTGCTCTCTTCAATTTTCATATTATTTTTTATTCCTCTCTATTTAAATAATTTTTTTATTTTTTTTAGCTCTTTAATTTTTTAGAGTTTAAAATTTAAAATTAGATTAAAAAATTAAAAATTTAAATTTAAAATTTTTAAAATAAATGATAACAACATAAATACAAAAATATATTAGTTTGTTCAAAATATTTTAAAAAATGCGTAAATCTCCCGCAGCGAAGCGCGGACCTTCACTAGTAAAATATAAAATGCCACCTTTTATAAAAAAAAAAAATTCCGGTGTAAAATGAAAGTAATTCAAAAAATATAATTGATTTGCAAGGAAAAAAAAAAAAAATTGGGAGTCCGAAAACGAGGAAAAGAGAGGCATGTTCATTTTTTTAATTAACATATTCAGCAGGTTAAATTTTTTTTCAAAAAAATGTTCTTAAAAAATATGTAAATTTAGCCCCCCAAAAAAAGAAATCATATGAAACTAAATACTTAAAACAATAGAGTTGAAGCAAATAATATAAAAATCTGCTTCTCACCTTAACCATTTATATCATAACTAATCCATTATGATATACAAAACATAATAATATATATAAAAACAAACCGAATATTTTCCACTCGTTCTTTCTGATGTCACATAAAATATACTCACAATCTACTCACAATCTCAAACGGAACAAAGTGCAAACAAAGGTTCCATCCATTAGAATAACACAAATCTCAAAGACGCATGGACGGTGGATAGAACGGTCTCTAGTTGAAGATCGTACCCACCATTCTCTTTTTTCTGAAAAAAGCGAATTACGAGGCCTGAGCTTTTAAGCTGCAAGTATTTTTGTGCTGGTAATCAACTAATTACCAGTTCACCACAAGCCCTTGAACAGACACACGGATACATCTCACACAAAAGACATAAGAGCTTTTAATCCGTTCAGCATTTAGTACACAATACAACCCAACAACCACAAAGCTCGACGACGAATATTTAATAATCTTTAATTGACTAGGGTTTCAAATAAGCACATCAAACCGAGCAGCTCTACAGTATACAACAGAGTCAGCCAAAACGTGTTTAGTTGAAGAGAACTATGAAAGACACTTTTTCCGTCATAATGGCGGGATTGCTAATCGCCTCTGCTTCATTGAAAATGGAATAGTTTCTTCGAGAACAAAGAATCAATAAATGCATCAGGTACTTGCGCATTTTTACCTGTATGGGGTGTCTGTATACATATGCGGCATGGGCGAAGAGCGCGGCAAACTATAAAAGAGATGGGGCAGGAAAATTTAGGGGAGGATCGGTGAGGCGAAAGTTCTAAATATCGCTCATTTGGGGGTGGTTTCAGAAAACAATGTTTGCTTGCTTGTCTTCAGGAGCCACACACTGCCACAAGGAACGGTAGGCCGGAATATCGGCGGCTCTGATCCCAATTGCCGCGAGGTTGCGCCCATATTCCTGACACAAAATAAGAAAAAGGAAAAAGGATAAACACTAGCTTGACATGTCACTGCTACATTTTCAATGAGCACATTCGATGAACCAAGACGAATCATAAAGTTGCACCACATGGGGTGACGTAATTCTAAAGGCCAAATGCTGCAGCCCCATAATCGATTGTGATTTAATGTTCCCTCCTGATATGTTAAAACATACATTCTACCCCCATTGACTACTACATGAGGGTAAGGATGCGAATTTCAAATATTAAGAATTCAGCACTTTCTTTGCAGAAATGTACTTGCTCAAGAAGTGTCAAGACATTTATCCCCTTAAAAATGACACAATGCAAATGAATGTTTCATGCTTAATTAGACAGAACGGCAATGCAATAATGCAAATGAATCTTTCATGCTTAATTAAATAGAAATTCAATCTATCAAAAATTTTCAATGCATCCAAAATATCAATTAAGAATTGCAGTCTTATAGTTTGAATTTTACCTGAATATCAAGGAATAACTGCATACAAATCTTCTCAGTATCAGATATATTGTTGTCAGAGGCGTCGGAACTTGCACCTACTCGCCGTTGCGCACCTTGCCTTAACCTCAGCAATGAAGACTCTGTTTTCTTTGCCTAAAAGAAGAAAAAAAGTAGAAAATGAGAAGCTATAATCTTTTAAAGCATTTTTAACCAAGAATAAAGGAACTTCTAACTTACCACATTGACTAGATCTGATGCCATTTCATAGTAGCGGCTTGTTATCCTCTCTGTTGCACCACGGAGTAAATCATTTGTAGCTTCTTTTGTTAAATACGAAACACGTTCTCCATCGAGAAACACCTATACAAAGCACGAAGAGTATCTTAGGGCCATCGACCACCAAGTGTAAGGCAATAAAGAATGGAATATTAAAGTGACACAAGAGCATCATTTCCCAAGGAAATGATTAAATTCATTAATCACTAAATCTGGATTGCGAATTAAAAAGGGTACCTTACTGCAGAGTCACATATTAACTACCTAATAAGATCAAATAATAATTCTTCATAAAGGAGAAACAATTCACCTTCAGAGGCCGGAGAATCCCTGACACGTATGGCGAATGCCTTACAGGAAGCTTATTAGTCATCCTATATGTTGCTGTTATACCTTTCAGCTGCCTCAAGTCCTATGATTAAATGAGGAATTGATTAATCAAACATTCCAATGGTTTCTCAAAAAAGGAAAAAAAAAAAAGGGAGAAAAGACAAAGAAAATGACAAATCAAGGTCAAATGAGCATTGATAGACATTGTTAAAAGAGAGTCAGAATTTGACAGACGAAGCATGCATGAATGCGCATGCACACAGGAGTTGCAATTACTTATATTGCTTACCTCAACAGACTTCTCAACTATGACCTCAATCATCACTTCCATTATTGAAGGTAACAACTCCTCTAAAGATTTTCCAGCTTGCAGAATGCTTTGCTTCACAAGATCTCGTACTTCAGCTGAGCAAGAATCAAGTAGCTGCAGTACATGACCAAGGTAGTCACCAGAAAGCTCACTAGCCAGGATACGTACATCATGCATCACCTGTGAACAAAAGCACAGTATTTATGCGCATTCTAAAGGATAGTGATTCCTGAACCAATACACATTGTGCAATTAGGGATTGTAGTTGTTTCTAACAAATGACATGTGCCATTCATGGGACAACAATAGAAACAAGATAGCAGGAAACAATTGAATGTGATCTACAAAGAAAACATTAAAATATTACGCTCAAACTCCATTTATAAAGAGGCAAGAGAAGAGACACTGCTAACATAAATAATTCACGATAAAAGAAATAAGACATTACAATTACATATTATTACAAATTTACAATATGCAGCAAATTATTATTTCTCCCTGACTGGTAAAAGAAAACTGTCTTGACAGATAATCAATATCAGAGAAATAAGTCATCTTCATAATTGAATCGTTTCATTCACT
Source organism: Ananas comosus (assembly GCF_001540865.1). Taxonomy (NCBI): domain Eukaryota; kingdom Viridiplantae; phylum Streptophyta; class Magnoliopsida; order Poales; family Bromeliaceae; genus Ananas; species Ananas comosus. The sequence continues at coordinate 23,039,290 of NC_033621.1, read as the reverse complement.
ATCCTACTTTAACAGCGAAAATTTTGGTGCTAAATCAAAATGGTAGTGCATGCTTTAAGCACATTCTGAAGGACAATAACTGCTAGCAACTCAATTTAGGAAGTAGGATAATAGAAATTATCATACAAAAATCAAATCTTCTACAGGTGCAGATACAGCCCATTCAGCATCTGGGGCAGAGTTTGCACTCCCACCACGAGCTTTGCGAGCAGCGAGGCCAGAAGAAATCCAAGTTGAGTACCTGCTTTCACACTACCAGTACATAAGAAAGCACACCCTATTGCTAGAGAAATCAAGAAAGGAAAATATAGCTACCATATATCAGTAGGCTGACCTTGAAATAAGCTGCAAAGACAAACGGAGAAACTTATCACAGTGAGAAAAGACGAGAATATCATCACTCCAGCACAACCGCAAGCTTTCCATTAGTTTACCGCTTTGTTTTAACATCAATGTTTGGGTGTTCTCTTCATTGCCATGAATCTCAACAGGCACAATATTGCCGCTAAGAGCAGAATCGAGACCTCCAGCAATTTCCTGAAATCTGATGCAATTGAATTGCTCCATATGACTTAATCAATAAGATTTCTTCAATGAAACTGGAAGCATAGATACAAGGTGAACGATGTACCTAAGTGAAAAATAGACCCCAACATTCCATTGCCTCATAAAGTCTGTGTAAATAGCCTCAGACCGGAATCTCGTTACAGCAGATTTAGATGGACAGTAACCTTGGGAAGGAAATATTGTGATTAAATAAGACTTCATCATGTAAACCGTGGCAGTGATGCAGCCAAAAAACGGTTTTGGAATGTAGACAGACATGCGTAACATAAAGCAGTGCATAAATATTAAGTCGCTATATTGATAAGTCTTTTTGTACTCCTGATTTTGCAACCAGCATATTGAGTTAGATATCTGTAGGCACATGAGTGTATATCAATACACCCATCATACCTAGAGTGAGAGAGCAAATAAAAAGATGAAGCAGATGTAGTCATACCACAATAATTCCCCTCACAAAACGGATATTGAAAACTTATTCAAATACTAAACAAACATAAGGATGCAGGATAGGAAACATTTGCTAATGAGCACAAAGTAATACCTTCCAGAAAATCAAGAAAGGCCAGGCTTGATTTGTAGTTCTTTAGAAATTCTGTGGGTCTTCCGGGAGAGAATGCCCCAGGTTTCCCCTTTTGAATCGCCAAGAGGACCTCTTTAAGTATTGAGTTGGCAAGGAAATCAAAAACATGTAATCCTGAGTTTGCTGAAAATCACAAAAGCTGAATTAGATGATAAAGAAAAGAGCACTCTGAAAATGAGTGAAGCGAGAAAGTTTATGGAATTGTCCAAATTACCCAACGAAGATATTTCCAACAAAAATTTGCAATCCTTCTCAACGCATTGCTTTATTTTCTGATAATCCTCCTCAAGTAAATCAGAAGAAACCCCAGTAACCACCGGTGTAGGGCTAACGGGAATAATCTTCTGAATCAATGTTGACACAATGGTTGTACGAAAAAGCTCCTCAGCAGCTGAGGTGTTATCAATGGCCGCATATGCGCGCAAGCAGTTGTATATTGCATTTGCATCACGATGTTCTAGGCCATCCACAAAACAACTACCTAAGCTACTATCCAGTGATAGTGTAGCACTTTGGATCCTCTTCTCCATGTTCTCGATGAAGGGAAGGTTCTGTACTGCCATAATGGAAAACAGAAATAAGGATTAAAAGGACAAGTTCCCATACAATTCACTGGATTAAGGAGAGGAGGACAACTGCTAGTTACACACAAACTTGTCTGGGTGTCGGCTCAGTTTCATTTGTGGAAAAAGTTGAATCGAACTAGTTGCATCGATAATGTAGAACAATAAATCAAAAGGAACACAACTGATATAGTCAAGAAACCAAACCACTCTAAGAAGTTCCTCATCAGTTTCAGAGTTAATATAAAGTGCCTCATAGAAATTGCAAACTGAAGTGTCTGGAACGGTGGTCCTTTATTGTGGGTCTTCACTTCTCAGTATATTCTTCCATAGTTTAAGTGCACAAAAAAGGATATTATAAACAAGACAACACCCAATATTTATTCGATGGAGAAGGACATACTGCAACTAATATAAAATGACAAAGTTGATGAATGCATCAAAATTGAAAGTTCTCTGTGGGGAGAAATAGACCTGTGAATGACTGATGTAGAATTTCAGCCGGTTCATTTCACTAGCAATTCTTTCCAAAAGAATGCTTTGGGTTTCTCTAATATTTGTCCCACTTTCCACATTCTGCAGCACACCATCGTTGCTTACGGAGCCCTTTGATGCCGAATTTAAGTCTGCTGTGGAAAAATCGGAAGGCGTACTAGGCAATTCCTTAATGAGTTTCTCAACCTGGACATAGGGGGAAACCTTATTGTCACACAATTAACATTTATATTATAGAGATAATATCAGAAAGAAATAAAACCTTAAAACTGAAATTCATTCAGAAGACAGTGCTTTCTAATTCAAGATGCATGGAAAAGATAACATAACTAGTATACTAAACTGAATATGACAGTAAAATCTTAATATTGTAAATAGCACTGCGGATATGATTATCAGAGAGAATAGAATGTCAAGTGAGCAGATAAAGCACTTTGTTTTCTATCTTTGGTCCCATTATTAGTTTCTCCACCTTAATACTTGATTCAACTCAACCTCCTTTATCTTCTTCTTCTTTTCAAGTGAAGGACATCCAATACTAAACACTCACAACTCTCGATTACTATGTTTGGAATATCGATTCTCGTATGTAAGACTGAAAGAGTACGCCTCTCATTTGCCCATGTCCCTGATAGAGTTAGTAGGATATATACAATCTTTAATGAAACGAACGTGCTAAACAAAGTATATAACTGAAGGAGAACATCAGAACACCTGTTGACCCCAACTTATCGTCCTCAACACTCCGTCTGTCTACACACTAAATATCATGAAGCACTGTAATTGGGTAACTGGAGTGTTCAGTCGATCAACCATCTAGAAAGTAGAAATATCTCAAACCAATTAGTTCATAGTGCAGACCAGGCAAGTGGACGCATATGTGATCTGATTAAAATACAGTTAGGTACTCGTTACATAAGTAGTGAAAAAGTCAATAAAGTACTAAACACTTCCTCTACCTCTCCTGGCACACTCATTTGACTTCATTTCGTAAGGATCTCTCCAATAGGAATAAGCCGCACTATCTCATTTTGATGTTCCCAAACAACTCATCCTCCCCTTCACTGTAACTTCATTATTTTCTCATAGCACTATCTGATTCCATTTGCATTCCTTCTTACACCTGCAACGATAAGTCTTTGGTCCAATTCGCAGATTCTTCTACCTCATACTTCCCTCAGATATCACTAGATCTAATACATTCAAGCCCTCGCGTACAATCTACAATTCAAATTATAAACATTTCCAATTGGTCTCTAACAACTGAATAGACGTAAAACATATCCAGATCAGTAAAAATGCAAACGAATATGCACAACGCGATTCAGCTAGAGTTTAATGAGATCGCACCTTGGAGACGACATGGAAGGTATCGAGGAGCAGCTCGAGGACCTCGCGAGCGGCGGCGGCCTCGGCGCGGCGCCGTAGCCCGCCGCGGAGGTCGGCGAGGACGGCGTCGACGGCGGCGCGGAAGGCCGCGACCTTGCCGCGGAACTCGGCGAGCGGGGCGCGCATGCGGGCGGCGGCGGCGTCGACGTCGACAAGGCGGGTGCTGAGGCTGACGAAGTCGGCGTAGTCGCGGTTGATGAGGTCGACGAGCTCGGCCTGTAGGGCGTCGGCGTGGGCGCGGAGCTCGGCGGCGAGGCTCTCGAGGGGGACGAAGGAGCGGAGCTCGGCGACGTAGGACTCCGGGGAGAAGTCAGGCCGGAGGAAGGCCTCGGCCTTGAACCACGGCGGGTGGGACTCGATCGGGTCGCCGAAGAGGTCCGTCGCGGTGGGCGGGTGCGGCGGCAGCGGCGGAGGAGGAGGCCGTAGGGGCGAGGCCACGAGATCCGCCATGGCTAGGGTTTCGGATCTCCAAGGCGAAGAGAGAGAGAGAGAGAGAGAGAGAGAGAGAGGAGGGAGGAGTTTACTTCGACTTCAACGGCGGAGGGGCTTCAGATCCAAGGTAAAGGAAGAGTCGAAATGGTGGAGTTAATTTATACCTGCGGAGCAGGATAAGGAAGCGGAATAAAAGTGTGGAATAAGCTGGTTTATCCGCCAACTATTCCGTAGACCATGTACACTGGGCCAAGGAGTAAATGTTTGGGCCCGTAGTTAGGCCCAAAATAGTTTTGGGCCTACTCGGGCTACCAAATACGGTGGGCTTGTGCGCGCGTGTGCGAGCCACGTGTGCACTCGCACGCATACATTCCAAGTTTCTGATCCGAACCCAACCAGGATTAGGATTTCAAATCCGAACATGGTTTAGAATCGCACATTCGAATCCGAACCCAATCGGACCCGATTTTTTACGTAACTTCAAAGAAAACTAATAAGTCAAAATTCGAATCCACGCTCTATGAATACGAAATTAGCACTAAAATTTGTAGAGGTATTTTGTATAATTTTGGCATAAACTAATCTAAAATATCGTGTTGTACGTATTTACTTCGGTTACATAACTTAATATTAGAGATTTTGGTAAATGGACCTTATTTTGCCCGAGTTTTACAGTAAAGTTTCTAGTCCTGGATTTTGTACGAACCCGATTTGCTGAGCCAGACTTTATGATCGGATCGGGTCGGGTTTCGAATTCCAAATCGGGTTAGATTTTATCATCCCAATCTGAGATTTACGCGCACACTTTTATTTTTATATATACTGGACAAAATATTAATGCATCCAAATCTTATATGCTCTGTAATGGTCCTAAACCACATCGTAAACTACAAGTAGTTATTAAAAGAAGTAAATTTGAAGAAATTTTACTGGAAAAAAAGTAAATTTGTCGATTCGACGAACCAATTTGTCCGAGTTGAATCGGCGAGAATAGCATAACTCTTTGTACTGATAAGGTAAAGTTGAAAGTGTACTAAAAAACAAATAGTTCAAGGACCAAAAACAAAATTCTATATTTTTAATTTAATAAATTTTGTTTTTTTAAAAAATGGATTGGTTGACTCAGTGGATGAGTTGATAAGCTCGGCCAACATAATATATATATATATATATATATAGGTTAAATGTATACATCTCCCTACAGATATAGTAAATTACAAATATATTCCTACAATAAAATTCAATTTTCATATGTTATTCATGTAAAAGTTCAAATATTTTTAAATATATTCCTCTTTTTTGCTATCACAAATAAGTTCCTTCAAAAACTACAACAGTATAATATAAGAAAAGTAAAAATGTCAAGCTATCTCATAAACTAATCAAAATTATATATTTAACCTATGATAATTATCTAAATTTTTCAATAGGAACATATTTGAAAACATTAGTTCCGAGCGAGAACGAGAAAGAGAGAATGCACCATCCGGAATACATTTGTAATTCACTATATTTCGCAGAGACCTATATACAATTAATCCTATATATATATATATATATATATCTCTCTCTCTCTCTCTATATATATATATTCTCTAAACCAAGGCCTAAAAATTTAAATTACCCATTTGAATAAAGTAATCCAAAATTGTCGGTGACCATGTACATGTACGTAACCAAATGATAGAATTACATATCTCATTAGGGGCCACAAATAAGAACTAAGAGAAAAAAAAAAAAAAAAAGAAATAAAAAAGTAGGGAGAACCTTTTGAAGCTCTAGGCTTTTCAAAATAATTTTTTGATTTTAAAATTTATAATCTATTCGGAAGGTACTAATTAATAATAATCTTAACCTCGAAATATAAAAAAAAAATTAATTTTGTCCTGTTCTATACATCTAAAAAAATTAATAGAAACTAAACGTAGGCTCCCCTTACTTTTGAAGGAAAATATAACATTTTTTATATTTCGAAGTCTTATAAAATACTCGCTGGCATCGAAGGACAGTGAATCAATAATTTTAATTAGAAAGAAAAAAAGCTTATTGAGCCATTTGATAAATATTAGAAAAATTTAATTTTGCAATAAATTGTTTAAAAACATCAATCGTCGATGGGAATGCTTTGATCTGCTCTCTCATCTTCCAATCATTAACAAATCAAAAGGGACAATGACCCACCTCTCTGCATCTTTTTGATGGCCCCCCCGTCCCATAAACCTATACATATCACCAATCCCTTCTCTGCTTAAACTATTATGTCTACGCAAACAAAGCTTTAATTTTCCACTTCTTCTATAAATAAAAGAACTTAATCATATCTTCCTGTGATAATCACTCTAATTAAACTCATAGTAGACAAAAAAGCCACCATGTGGAAAGCAACATGTTATGTCCCCTTTCACACTAGTCCTGCATATTTACAGTTTATATATATATTATAATGTGTCCCAATTTTCCAAATATTATTATATTTTCTTATCTTTTTTTTAAAAAAAAAAAACTTAATTTTTTTAAAGTTCATTGTTTAAAGTAACCTGAAAAGAATACAAGATGGTCGTTGTACAGCAAAATCTAGCTCATTTTATTTGACTTAAATATTCGACAAAAGTAAAACGAAACCAAGTCACATATTAGAATAGTACAAAACATGTTTGTTTGTCCACTCTCCTCTCTCTCCTCACTCTGTTTTTTCATCTTCTCTATAAGAGAGAGAGAGAGAGAGAGAGTATCAAGATGAAGGGGGAGATGAGCCAGTCTTGCAAACCTTCTGATATCTTTCATGGGGCACTATGGCTGCTGCTCTGATACTGTTCATAGAGCATCTCGGCTGATCCGGGCGGCGATCCGGTCGAGATATCGACTTGATCAATGGCCATACTTCAGCAGCTTTTGCTGACAAGTTGATGAACCAAACACGGCTTCTGCGAAAAAGCTTATGAAACCAACTTGGCTCCTCCTGAAATGGTACTCTTATATTTTAGGGGTGTTTTTGTAATTTGTTCCAAACCGAAAAACAAATTAACAAACAATCCAAATAAAAGCATGTTTTGTTTCGATTATCATTCGTTTTCGATTTGGTTTCGTTCTTTTTTAACTTTTGTAAACCTGAAGGATTCATAAACTGCATACTGTCTTAAGCTTCAAACCAAACCGATCCAACTAGGTTCAATTTGGACTGATTTGATTCGATTTGGATCAATTCATAGATTCACTAAACTGAAAATTTGATTTTGTTAGGATTGTTATCGAAATCGAACCGATTACTTCACCTGATCATTTTGTACCCAAAAATTATAGCTAATTCTCACAATTTCTTGTGCTCTACTTTTGCCTCTTTTTTTCTTTTTTCTTTTTTTTTTCCTTCCTGAAAGAGTTTTGGTTTTGAGGAAACCAATTATGTATATGTACTAAATTTTGCAACTGTATCAGCAGGACACAACATCACAAGATCTGGCCCAGCTGCTGAAGAACGCGGCGATGGACGACGGCACGGTGATCATGACCTCGATCAACGAGGCGTGGGCGGCGCCAAACTCCCTCCTCGACCTATTCCTCGAGAGCTTCCGCGAAGGCGAAGAGATACAGCATCTCCTAGACCATGTCCTCATCGTGGCAATGGATCCAAAGGCTTTCGAGAGGTGCAGGTCACTGCACCCTCATTGCTACTTCCTCGAGACGCGCGGCGCCGACTACAAGTCGGAGAAGATCTACATGACCAAAGACTACCTTGAGATGATGTGGGGCAGGAACAAGTTCCAGCAAACCATTCTCGAGCTCGGCTACAACTTTCTTTTCACGGTACGCGACGATCTTATAGACTTATACTTCTGCTGCTGCTGTTCTTTGAATTAATGTAGTTGGATTGCTACACATTGTGGAGTAACTTGTTACACTTGTTAGGATGTGGACATATTGTGGTTTCGGAATCCGTTGAGACACATCGCGATCGCATCTCACATCGCGATATCGAGTGATTTCTTCGTGGGGGACCCCGACAGTCTGGTGAACTTCCCCAATGGAGGGTTCCTCTACGTCAGGTCCTGCGAAAGGACTGTCGAGTTCTACAAGAACTGGCAGCTGTCCAGAGATAAATATCCGGGCAAGCATGAGCAGAATGTGTTCAATCTGATAAAAGGCGAGTTATCGGCCCGGCTGAAAGTGAAGATACAATTCTTGGACACTGCTTACTGCAGCGGATTCTGCCAACTCGCGAAAGATCTGAACAGGGTCTGCACGGTGCACGCGAACTGCTGCATCGGGCTCGCGGGCAAGCTGCATGATTTGAGGAGTGTTCTTCAGGACTGGAAGAAGTACAGGGCTGGGTCTCTCGCAGAGAGAATGACGGGGAAGTTTCAGTGGACAGTTCCTGGCATATGCATTCATTGATTTTGTCCAGTTTTTTTTTTTTTTTTTTTTTGAGAGAGAGATAGATAGTCGCTACCCGCTTTGTTTATTTCATTTAAAAATAAACTTAGCTAGAAATGTGAATCAACTAGAATTCGAATTTGGGTCTCGGGTACCAACCACCAATACCTTTGCCACTTGCTCTAGGGACGGTCGGTATTTTGTCGTGTTTTTCGTATTCTTTTTTGTTGTAATAAGCTGCTGTTTTATTATTTAGGCCAATTTGCATAAAAAATTCACTTATTTTGGGCTTTTGCAAAATCGGGCCACCTTTTTCGTTTTTGCAGATTCGGTCCACTTTTTCAGCAAACTGACCAAAATACCCTTTTTACTTTTTCTCTTTCCTCTTTCTCTCTCCTCTTTGTTTCTCTCGTTCTTTTTTTTTTTCTCACCGGTAGAGCGGAGGCGGAGCGGAGGCAGAAACGGTCCGTCTCGCCTCTCACCCTCATGCTCTCGCCCTCGCCCTTGCCCTCGTCCATGCATCCCCCACCTTCCTCGCCTCCGACCCCGTTAAGGTCGCGCCGCGACTTTTTTTTTTTTGCTTTTTTCTTTTTTTTTCTTCTCCGACTCTTCTCCACCGTATCCGACGACGACGCCTCTCGCCCTTCCCCGCCCTTCTCATCTCTCCCTCTCCCTCATTTTCTGCCGCCTCTGACGACGATTTATCTTCGCCGGCGCCGACGTCGACACCGTAGAGGTCACTGCGGCGCTACAGCCTCGGAG
>NC_033621.1:22979837-23029358 GCF_001540865.1 Ananas comosus | reverse complement strand
GGACCGAATCTGCAAAAATGAAAAAGGTGGCCCGGTTTTGCAAAAGCCCAAAATAAGTGAATTTTTTATGCAAATTGGCCTATTATTTATTAAGTTTGTCACGTTATTTGAATTTTTTTTGAGTGTGTATATATATTGTTAATATTGCTGATGCTAGTTAATCAAAATAGACAAAGTTACATATTTTATGAAAATTTAAAAATTTATGTAATAATTAAAATTTTACAAAAATAAATTTTATAAATTTATAACTTCATAGCTAACTGAGTTTTGACTTTTCAATAGTATAATTGTTAGTTATTTGAGTGTCAACCATAAGGTTAGAGATTCGAATTCGCCATGAATAATAGGAATAATATAAATCTAATAAATATAAATCCGATAAATGCTATATCGGATTTGCTAAATCAGTTATAGCCGTAAATTTACAATAGTACCCTTACGAAATCAAGGGTTTACGATTAAATCAGCAGTAAGATTTATTATTGATTAGGATAAACATGAATATATACAGATATAGATTATACAGATGATATACATATTAAACTAGATTTAGATATTGATATAGTTACAGATAATAGTGTTTTTTTATACAACCTCTGTCTTTTTTTTGCGTTTATTCAAGGAGAAGCAAATTAAGAAAATGACGAGTTATATATATACTTCTTATTTATTTATTTTTTTTAATTTTAATAGTCATGCAACTGTGAGAAATTTATGTATAAATAGTTTTGCATCAAATAATTAATAAAAATAAATGATTGTTACATATTAATAAACTCAGATCTAATAAATTTGAGATATTTTGAATTTGATTTTATATATATATATATATATAGAGAGAGAGAGAGAGAGAGAGAGAGAGAGAGAGAGTTGGACTGGGCTACTATTAGTAGCAAAATTTCATTGTTGCTACCAGTTTTTTAGTTTTTGGATCAACTCTTTTCATTATTTCTAACCATTGGATTAAATACTATAACCCAGCGGGGATCACTCAACCCTAGGGGCACCACTCAACTCTAACCGACTAATATCATCCTGACCCTATAATGTTTTATCCAAGGATTAAAAACTTGATAGCAAAAAGAACGTTTTACTATTAATAGTATTCCAGCATAATTCTCTCTCTCTCTCTCTCTCTCTCTCTCTCTCTCTCTCTCTCTCTCTCTATATATATATATATATATGAAATTTGGATGAGTTTGATTCATGCATGCATGTTGGCTAACTGCACCAAACAGGGATGCGAATGGATCCCGGTTGGTGGAACTTTTACCCTGATCACTCATTCACTCCCGAATGCGATAGTAAATGGAAAAAAAAATGAACAGATTCAGGACAAAAAATAGGATGATTTTTATGACCACTTCTTTAATAAGTTGGTGCTCTCATTTCTCAAATTGGTTTGCATTTAAAATTTTAAAATTTTGTTAACAAATTGTGATTGATATATTTGATATTTATAGTTAATGTTATATATCACTTGATATTATTGTTTAATTATTATTAAAACTATTGATTTATATTTATAAAATATTAATAATAAAAAGAGAATTAGTTGGTGGGGCGGATTGGGGGAGGAGTTGTGTTATGAGGCTGGGCAAATGTAATACATTTAAATATTAGAAATTTTTTTTGAGATATTCCATAAGAGTAGGATTTTATTATTTACTTTTAATTTTCTTTTGTTTTAATCCTTCTTTTTCTCACTATTGTATTATTTTTATTTTGTGTACGTTAATGATCAACAATTTCTGACTTTTCTGCTTAGTTTGGTATTAAGGTCTATCTAACGCTATTAGATAAAATGGAGTTGAGAAAAAAACATATAGGGATATGCTTAGGGCTGGCAAATGAGCGAGCTGGCTCTATATATATATATATATATATATATATATATATAAGCTCGAAAAGCTCGGATTAAGCTTGCTCGGCTCATTATGAGTTCGAGCCGAACTTTATTTAAAGCTCGAAAAAAAAACAAGTTCGAGCCGAGTAAATTAAAGCTCAGCTCGAGCTCGCTCGGTTTATAGCTCAGCTTGCGCTGAGCTTGCGNCGTAGCTAACCGAGTTTTGAATTTTCTAAAGTAAAAAAAATTTTCTTTTCAAAAGTATAATTGTTAGTTATTTGAGTGTCAACCATAAGGTTAGAGATTCGAATTCCATATTAATTAGCTTGCGCCATGAATAATAGTAATAATATAAATCTAATAAATATAAATCCGATAAATGCTAGATCGGATTTGCTAAATCAGTTATAGCCGTAAATTTACAATAGTACCCTTACGAAATCAAGGGTTACGATTAAATCAGCAGTAAGATTTATTATTGATTAGGATAAACATGAATATATACAGATATAGATTATACAGATGATATACATACTAAACTAGATTTAGATATTGATATACTTACAGATAATAGTNATATATATAGTTGAGCTAGAATACTATCGATAGCAAACGGACTCCGTTGCCACCAATTTGTTTTTGATGATAGAGCCTCTAAATTGACGATCGGCACCGTTGAATATAATCTATACCACTTGAAGTATTTAGAAATTAAATTTCAAATCTTTTCGACATCATTTGCCTAATGATCAAAGGGTTTCAAATTTTATAATTTTAATGGTCGATATGAGGCGTTTTCTCGTTTAACGGCGTAAAGATATCCAAATCAATTGAATTTTTGTTAGAAAATTTTTTAAACTATTTAAAACACGATCTATACTCTTGATCTTGATTACAAGACTCCTATCATCATTTTTTAAAGGATATTCATTTTCAGCCGTTCATTTTTGTGTTCACTCGATGGATAAGAGAACAATATAAAAAATATATGAAATTTGATTCTAAATACTTCAACTGTTATAGATCATATTCAACGGTGCCGATTGTCGATTTGGAGGTTCCATCATCGAAAATAAATGGGTGGCAACGGAGCCCGTTTGCTATCGATAGTATTCTAGCTCAACTCTCTCTCTATATATATATATATATATGAAATTTGGATGTGTTTGATTCATGCATGCATGTTGGCTAACTGCGCCAAACAGGGATGCGAATGGATCCCGGTTGGTGGAACTTTTACCCCGATCACTCCCGAATGCGATAGTAAATGGAAAAAAAAAAAGAACAGATTCAGGCAAAAAATAGGATGATTTTTATGACCACTTCTTTAAACAAATATGTCTAAAAAAATAATATATTTATAAAAAAAAATCAGGTATAAATTATTAAGTTGGTGCTCTCATTTCTCAAATTGGTTTGCATTTAAAATTTTAAAATTTTGTTAACAAATTGTGATTGATATATTTGATATTTATAGTTAATGTTATATATCACTTGATATTATTGTTTAATTATTATTAAAACTATTGATTTATATTTATAAAATATTAATAATAAAAAGAGAATTAGTTGGTGGGGCGGATTGGGGGAGGAGTTGTGTTATGAGGCTGGGCAAATGTAATACATTTAAATATTAGAAATTTTTTTTTAGATATTCCATAAGAGTAGGATTTTATTATTTACTTTTAATTTTCTTTTGTTTTAATCATTCTTTTTCTCACTATTGTATTATTTTTATTTTGTGTACGTTAATGATCAACAATTTCTGACTCTTCGTGCTTCATGTTTTGTAAGTTTGTTTGGATTATTTTTTTTTTTGTCTATCCGTTTCGTTTCTTTCATTTAGAAATAAATTTAGCTGGAAATGCGAATCAACTAGGATTCGAACTTGGGACCTCGTGTACCAACCACCATTCCCTTTGCCACTCACTCTAGAAACGGTCGGTTTGTTTGGATTATTTAGATAACTATGGTTAGTTAAGTACAATAGAAAAATAATAATAGTTTGTTACATACGGTGAGTGAAAAAATATCATGTTTTAAAATCTGTAATATCCTTATATTGCAATAAATCAGTTACGAGATATTTTCTACAGTTTCTTGGAATTTTTTTGATAAAATCATATAAAAATATATCGACTCATTATAATATGTATAACGTGATATTATTTACAAAAATAAATAAATATTTTTTTTTCTTCAAGGCTTTCTCATTGTACGTAATACGATCTCGTGTGGTTCGAAATGGAACCAATGTTTTCAATTTAAATACTTAGAAGTAGGTCAAATTAAAACCTCTTAATTGGAAGATAAGCCCATTAACCAATGATCAAACATGAAATGCAATGTAGAAAAAGTAAATAGGTAAAAGTGTAGGGAGAACCCTCAACTATAAAATATTTTGAAACCACTCCTTAAATTTAACTTTTTAACTTCTGTTTTAATGGCTCCATGATTGGTTCTTGTACTATTTGTACTACCAGTGAATAAAACTCTAAGGGCATGTTTGGTTCGTACATTTTGGATCTAGAATGAAAATCGATTTGATTAAATGCTACTAATTTTGTTTGGTTCACAGGAATCGGTTTGAGATTTTCATTCTGGATCGGAATGGGAATGGTCCATTAACTTACAAATTGATTCCGGTCTCCGAGCCCGGGTTGAAGTTTCAATTCCAAGCCCACACTCACCTCTTCCTCAGGCCCAGCCCAACGTTTCTCCATCTTATCCATTCTTTCTCTCCGTATACCAATCTCTTCCCTCTTTTATGATCATTAAAAAAAACATGATATATTATTTTTTATTACAATTTTATTCAAAAAAATTTATGCATTTTTTTGTAATTTTTTGCATAAAAAATTTTAAAATAAATTCCTTTTTTTTGGCATAGCTCTAACATGAGAGTAGTATTATTATTATTTTTTTTTATAAATTTTAGATAGTTTTATAAAATTATATTTAAAAGTAAAATTAGTATTATGCTATCCTATTATTTTTTTATTTTGCATCAATCAAACAGTGAAATAGGAATAATTCATTCCGATTTTCAATCTAAAAATGAACCAAACATTTTTGGGAAGTAGGGCAATCCAATTGCCATTTCATTTCAATTCCACTGATCTTGAGCCAAACAAGCCCTAATAATTGATAGAGCCATTAAATTTAATAAAAATATTAATTAGCGTAACAAGTTGAATCTTATATTTTACAAATCATATGGCGCAAAATCGTATATATATTTTGAAATTTATAAATATTTTTTTGTCACTAGATCTTCTTGCTAAGTATTATTTTGCACCTGCAGGATGCATATCAAGTTTTGGCGCCCCTCTTACGAAGAGCAGCAATGGATGACAAAACAGTGATACTGACCACAGTAAACGAAGCATTCGCGGCGCCGAACTCGCTCCTCGACCTCTTCCTCGAGAGCTTTCGCATCGGGGAAGGGATCGAACATCTCCTCGACCGCTTGATCGTCGTGGCGATGGACTCGAAGGCGTTCGATCGGTGCACGTCGGTGCACCCTCACTGCTTCTTCCACAGGATAAATGGCACCGACTTCACCTCCGAGAAGGTGTTCATGACCCGAGACTACATCGAGATCGTCTGGAGCAAGATCAGGCTTCAGCGGCGAATCCTCGAGCTAGGGTACAATTTTCTCTTCACAGTACGTGTTCTCTCGATCGACATTCACACGAAAAATGTGCATGTTATGTAATTGAATTTGAATCTTATTTGTTCGTAAGAAATATACCGTGAATTTTACACTGATCGGAAAATACTAACACATACGTGCTTTTGTTTATACTTCAGTGAATAAACATGTAGTTTTTGATTCTGTAGGTTGAAATATGTTACTTCAATTTATTTATCTCTTTTCCAAGTCTCTATGTCCCAAAAACACCAAAACTTGCATGAAAAATTAAATTGAGTATAATACATAACTTTTATAAAGTCCAAATGAAATAGTGTGTTTCAAAATTTAGTTTTGAAGGACTAAAATCAACGAAAATAAGATATTTTTATTTTCGACTTAACAATGCAATTAATGACCTATACAAATCAATAAGTAAATATTTAATATGGGGGATGATATATATATATATATACATATATATATACTCCTGCTATTTAACTAATCTAGCAGGACCCTCGCGGCAGCTGCCCCCTCCTCCTCCCACTCCGCCGCCGTTGCCGCGAGGGTCCTCGAGGAAGTCGAAGGCATCGTAAAGAATGGAGGCGTCGTAAAGAATGGAGGAGCACCGTCCCGCCCGCCCGGCCTCGAGGAGCTCCGAGCGTTAGATCATCGTCGCCGCCTCGTCGCTCCACGACGTCGCTGTCACCGCCCGCTCTGGCAGCCCGTGAAGGAAGAGAATGAGAAAAAGGATATTTTCGTGAGGGTATTTCTGTAAATACAAACTGGAGCTTTGGAAGGAACATATTTTTTAGGGTAAAAATGTCATTTTACAAATTCACTATTAACATAATTTAAGATTTTTGTAGGAACAACTTATGAAATTTTCGTTTTGCAGAAATATATCTGTAATTCACTATGTTTGCAAGAACGTATATGCAAATAGCTCTTATATATATATATATATATATATTAATAAATATCATTGTCTGAATAATATCATAATTATTATAAATTTAATTCATATTTAAATTTAAATATATTTTAGCATATATGATAACGAAAAACTTAATATCCCATACGCATCCACATCCGCGCATTCAAAAAAATATCAGCTTTAATATATAACAGGTGTATTATTTTTAGGATGTGGACATCTTATGGTTCAGAGATCCCCGTCACATCAGCATCGACGCCGACCTCACGACGGCGAGCGAACCGGTTATTTGGGAACCCCGACAGTCTCCGTAACTGGCCTAACACCGGTTTGTTCTACGTAAAATCGACCGAAAAGACCGTCACGATGCTCAGGTACCGGGACGAGGCGCGGGCGCGGTTTCCGCTGAACCACGAGCAGATTGTGTTCGATCGGATCAAGGGCGAGCTCGTCGGCGGGCTCGGAGTGAAGATCCGGTTCGTCGACACCGCATTCTGGGGCGGATTCTGCGAGTACGGAAACGATCTGAACAAGATCTGCACCATGCACGCGAACTGCTGCGTCACTCTCCGGAAAAAGCTGCAGGATCTGAGAAGCATTCCGGAAGATAGGAACAAATTTACATCTCTATCACCAGAAGAGAAAAGAAGAGGAATTGTTACATGGAGGGTTCCAGGTAGTTGCATTCGTTAAATATTAAAACCAAAAAAAAAATATGCATGATTGGTCCTTGTACTATCCCTCTATGACAGTTTGGTACTTTTTTCACAAAAAAAAAAAGTTCCCATATTTACAACAGATTAAAAACATACAGAACTTATATGAACTATGAACTATACAAATTACCTATGAATTATCTATTTTAATTAATTTATAGTTGCGAGAATTGAATGAAGTATACGAAAAAGATTTGCATATTAAAGTACCATTGATGAATTCAAATTAAAGTAAAATCAAAGTTACAGGTCTTACAATCTGTTTCCATTTTAGGGAGGGAGATGAAGAAAGGGAAGGAGAAGGAGAAGGACAAAGGGAAGGAGAAGGTAGCTGATCTGCGGGAAGGGAGGAAGTCCGTTAGGAAAATTTTTCCGCATAACGTGGCGGATCCTTTGCGCGAGTCGGGCTCGGCGTCTCGCCTCCTCAACCGAAGCAAGGATGTTATTGCGGCCACCTACCAGCGTGCTCCGAGCATTGATGGCTGCTCCTCTTCCAAGAGGGTTCGCTGGGCGGATTCGGCGGGATTCGCTTTAACTCACACCGCTCACTTCACTACAGAGGATCTCGTCTCAGATGCTACGCCCCCCACTGAGCCTTCCCACCTCACTTCAGTGGGCTCCAACTTAGCTATTAAGCCTTCCACTAAGCCTTCCACCCCTAGTATTATCATCTCCTCTACCTTTAAGAAGTCCTTTAAGGAAGCTCTACTTACCCCTGTCCCGGCCGGCAGCCGCCTCCTCAGACGTTCCCACTGCTCCGTCTCTTCCTCCCCAATTGCTCGCAGCAACAACGCAAGGCGTCTCTCCTTCAAAGGAAGGTGCTTCCGTTGTCTGGGGCGCTCTCACTGGGCCTCCCGTTGCCGCGCCTATCTTAACGTTTTCGTCCCTCTCTCTGACGACTTCTCCGCTCGACAGAACCAACGCCGCAATGCAATTTTGGTCGATGTGCTACCCCCGGCAAATCTTGGTCATTTTCCTCAGGAAACCATCGCGAACGGCCTGGCGGGCTGCTTCGGTGGCTTCCCGACGGACTTCCATGTCGCCAAATACTGTGCGAGAGACTACGTTGTTTTCCTGCCGGAATGGGTGCCGTGTGATCAACTTCTGCGTAGAGCCACGATCAGTCTGGGCGAAGTTCGGCTACGCTGCTACGCCTGGAACCCTTATGCTGGCGCACGCCACCCGCCACTTACCTACTACGCCTGGATTCGACTGGTTTGCCTTCCCTACGAGTGTTGGTCGTCTCGCACGGTGGCAGCGCTAGTCGGAGGTTTTGGGCGGTTCATCCGCGCGGACGACTTTACCTCTCGCAAGGTGGACCTCTCAGGATATCGTTGTCTCATCGCTGTCAACCACCTTTCGGACATACCGGAGAACCTTGACCTCTCTTTCGGAGATCTCTCGCTCTCAATTCTCATCCAGCTGGAAAGATGGGGTCGTCGCGATGCTTCTACTCAGCGACTACCCCCGAATGAAGGGACTGATCAACACGACCCTCACGAGGCTCCTCCACCCGTGAACGCTCAGCGCAGATCGACCGGATCAGCCAGAGGACGACATTCATCGACAGGAGGTTCTTCCAATTCCGACGCATCATGGAACTCTTCGGAAATTCGCGACAGAAGACGCCCGACAGACAGAGAGTTGGTGGTACATGGTGGTAAGGCGACAGCCTGCGAAGCTGCAGCGGGAACAGACGCTACGATGGGTAACCTGCAGGCTTGCTCGCTCCCCCGACCAGCCATTGGAGGAGGAGAGGGGGGCGTCGAGGTTAGGGATGCTTCGGGGAGAGCCCTCGTTGCTTCGATTGGAGCCAGCGCCAGGAAGAGTAATCTGATCACCACCGAGCCCCCCCGACCGGCGACTGGCGGGGGAGGGCCACTTGGAGCCGGAACTACGAGGAGCATCCTGAAGACCTCCGAGCTTCACCGTCCGGTGACTGGCGGTGGCGGTGGTCGCAGGGCTTGTTTTTCGATTTCAAACGGTCTCCTTGCCGGACTTGCCTCTCCTGTGCTTCCCGCCGTCACAACTAGCCGAAGTACCATCTTGTCAAGACGTCCCTTCCTCCCTCGGCTGTCTTTCCCGAATGGCGGCGATTCTGGCTTGCCCAGCTACTGCAAACTTCTGTCACCTGCTCCAGCCCTGCAGCGTGTAGTAGCAGACTTCTCGGGTTCACGCAATTCCTCCAACGGGCAAATTTTGTGCTGGTGCATTTATGTTAGGATCTCCTTATCCTTCTCGGGCCCCACCCGTATCTACTCTGTTCAGGATCCTGCTGCACCATGTCATGTTGCACCCAGCCTAGCTTCCCCCCCCTCCACGTGGATCATCACTTACCGGGTTTGTCCTGGGCCACGCTTTCTCTATCCAAGGTGGATCTCCCCTTTCAGTTTTCTCGGGCTTCGGAAGGCCCGGCTCGGCCCGGGCTCGCTCCTTTTATCTGCCCATTTTGAAGGGGCCGCCCTGTGCTTCTCTGCTGGTTTGGGCCCACCTAGCTCGGCCCATACAGCTTCCGGGTTGGCCCCTTCTGACCCGAGCGATCCACGTGGATTCGGGAGCCCCCCACCCGCCGGTTTGGGCCCTCACCTCGCGCGAACCTGCTCGCCTGCCCTATCTGTCGGGTGGGCCCAACTCTGCTGGCCGGAACTGTGCTCTCATCCGGACGCCTCCCCCTTCGGGCCTGGAATCAGCCGGTGCTCCACCGGACCCGAGTCGGGAGGCCCCTCTCTTCTCGTCGACGCCTCCCAGTGCCCTCGCTCCCCTGGACCTGATCTGCGCCCCCGCTTCCCTGGACCCGACCGCTGCCCCCGCTCTCCTCGGACCGACTGGCCGGATCTGTGCACTCCTTCGGACTCCTCCCCCTTCGGGCCAGGCACGAGCCCCTGCTCCACTGGACCCGAGTCGGGAGGTCACTCTCTCCTCGTCGACGCCTTCCGGTGCCCTCGACCCCCTGTTTCTGATCTGCGCCCCCCACCGGACTCCTCTCCTTTCGGGCTCGTCGACGCCTTCCGGTGCCCACAACCTCCTGTTTCTNAGGTCACCTCGTCCCCGAGAACGGACCGGGTTTTCCTCTCCTCAGGCCACCCCCCGCGTTTAGTCTTTGTCCTCCAACACCCGTGGCCTTCCGCAGCTGCTCGGGCTTTCCTCTCCTCAGGCCACCCCGAGTCGGGAGGTCACTCTCTCCTCGTCGACGCCTTCCGGTGCCCTCGACCCCCTGTTTCTGATCTGCGCCCCCCACCGGACTCCTCTCCTTTCGGGCTCGTCGACGCCTTCCGGTGCCCACAACCTCCTGTTTCTGATTTGCGCCCCCCACCGGACTCCTCTCCTTTTGGGCCAGGCAAGAGCCCCTGCTCCACTGGACCCGAGTCGGGAGGCCCCTCTCTCCTCGTCGACGCCTTCCGGTGCCCTCGCTCCCCTGATTCTGATCGCTGCCCCCGCTCTCCTAGGTCCGACCTGAGCCGCCACTATCCCGGATCCGACATGGGAGGCCCATCTCTTCTCTCGAACGCGGTAATCACCACCCCCCTCGTCGACCTGCATGTCCCCACTTCTTCCCGGGTGGAGCGCCCCAGATCGAGCGCGCGTCTGCACAACCTGACGAATGAGCCAATGCTCGGCAGAGCGATGCGGAGGAAGGCACGCATCCTTGGAGATGGCGAGTGGACCTGTTCCAAAGTCAAGTCGAAAGGGTTACTCTGCGGGGTGGAGCTCTCCGACGCCGAATCTCTTCGGCTCTGCAAGCTCCTCCGTGAAGAAGCTAACGGCTGATTTGTGTGATCAGGAGCTCTTTCTGTGTTCGTCGCTTATGTGTGTGAGGTCGTCTGTCTTTTGCGATGTTTAACATCCTTAGCTGGAATGTCCGTGGTCTTAACGACGCTGTCAAGCGTCGTAGTGTCAAGTCTGTAGTGTCTTCCCTTTTTTGTACTGTGGTTTGTTTTCAAGAATCCAAAGTTGAGTCTGTGTCGCGCTCCTTTCTCCGCACCTTCTGTGGTTCTATCTTCGATAAGTGTCACTTCATCGCCGCGTCCGGGATTTCCGGTGGTTTGATCACTTGCTGGTCTTCGAAATTCTTCTCCTGCAACGAAGCTATTTTCCGTAAACATTCGCTCACCCTCCAACTGACCCACCTCGCAAGTGGAAAAGTCTTCTATCTCAGTAACGTTTACGGGCCGCCTACCTGGGATGGAAAGGAAGACTTTTGCTCTGAATTGCTCTCTCTTAACGGGACTTGCAACAACAGATGGGTGATCTGCGGGGATTTCAACTTCACCAAAAGTCAAGAGGAAAGGATAGGAAATGTTTGGAGCTCCAGAGCTACGGCCATGTTCTCTGATCTCATTACTAACCTGGGGGCTATAGACTTACCCATCTCCAATCAGATGTTCACCTGGTCGAACATGCAGCATAGGCCTAGCTTGGCTAAACTCGACAGGTTCCTCGTCTCAACGGATTGGGACCAAACCTATCCTCTAAGCAAGGTCAAAGCTCTCCCTCGGATCACTTCCGACCACACACCTATTGTACTATCTACCGGGTTCCCCCCTTCAACCCGGAGGTTTCGGTTTGAGCGCGTCTGGCTTACTAAGGAGGACTTCGCCTCTAAAGTTCCGCGTTGGTGGAACGAAGTCGCTCCCAAGACCTCGGCAACCCTCACGATAACAGCCAAACTCAGACACTGCAGAAACAGAATCAAGGAATGGTGCAAGACAAATTTTTACTGCATTTCTTCCACCAAAAGGCGGCTGCAGGATGAAATTCAAAGCTTAGATCTTCTTGAAGAACGCACTACCTTGACACCGGCTTCTATACAGAGACGGGCTGCCTTAAAAGCTCAGCTGCAGACTATTCTACAAGAAGAAGAAATCCTATGGAAAACTAGGGCGAAAGAACATTGGCTCAAGGAAGGCGATCGTAATACTAAATTCTTCCACGCGGTCGCCAACGGGAGGAAACGCTCCAACATAATCGAACTTATTGAAGACGACTCTGGTCATACTATCTACAACGAACACCATAAGCGAGCCCACTTCTTCAACTTCTTCAATCACCTCTTTGGCCGCGCTGAGGACCCTTCAGTGTCCCACGGAGACTGGAGTGGGTTGTATCACACCAATAGGCTGATCAACCCGAAAATTCTAATAAGCTCGTTCACGCTTGATGAAGTCAAGACAGCAACTTTTCAATTAGGTAGCGACAAAGCTCCGGGACCAGACGGCTTCCCCCTTATTTTCTTTCAATCCTTCTGGGAGACCGTCAAGGAGGACATTTTTAAGGTCTTTCTAGATCTCCAGGAAGACATTTTATTTTCTGGGCCGATCGACTATTCTTACGTCTGCCTTATCCCAAAAAAGGAAGGAGCGCGAAAAGTTAACGACTATCGCCCAATTAGTCTCATTAACGGCATCCAAAAAATCATCTCTAAGGTCCTGGCCAACAGATTATCACATTCTCTACCATCTATCATTTCCACCACTCAATCGGCCTTCATCAAAGATCGACAGCTGGGCGATTCCTTTGTCACCGCTAGCGAATTACTCAACTGGTGCACCAAATCGAATACGGAATGTGTGAGCATAAAGGTAGATTTCGAAAAAGCATTTGATAACGTCAATTGGGCATTCCTAAAAAACATCATGCACTGGCTTGGATTCAGCGACAAATGGTGGGGTTGGATTGAACAGTGTATCAGCAACGCCAAAGTAGCAATACTCGTGAATGATATTCCGACAAAGTGGCTCAAGACAAGGAAGGGACTTAGACAGGGCGACCCTCTATCTCCTTACCTCTTCATACTTGTGGCTGACTGCCTGGCCAGGATAACTCAAGCCGCCGCGGATAATAACATGTTACACGGAATTGGCCCCAACGACGACTGCAAAACGACGCTCCTTCAATACGCTGATGACACAATCTTTTTTTGTGAGCCGCGGAAACGATACATGCGAAACCTCATTTTTGTTTGGAAAATCTTCGAATGGGCTTCCGGTTTACGAATCAATAAGAGCAAAACGGAGCTATTTTACCTTGGCGCAAACCCAACCAAGAGCGACAGACTAGCTAATATCTTGCATTGCCAGGTGGGCAAACTACCTTTCCGCTACTTGGGATTGCCTCTCCACAATAAGCCCCTTCGTAAGGAAGACTGGTCAGTCGTAATCAATCGCATAGGATCGCGAATCGAAGGATGGAAAGCTAAACTGTTATCTCAAGGAGGAAGGCTCATTCTTATTAACTCTGTCCTTACCAACCTACCGCTTTTCTACCTTTCTATTTTCAAGGCTCCACGGTGGGTGCTACATAGAATCGAAGCCTTACGAAGAGCCTTCTTCTGGAAAGGCTGCTCCAAAATTGCTGGGGAAGCCTGCCTCGTCAATTGGAAAACCGTTTGTAAGAGCAAGGCCGAAGGAGGACTAGGAATAAAAAATGTGGAATCAATGAATTTAGCTCTCCTTTCTAAATGGTGGTGGCGTTTTCTGACTGAGCCACACCTGCCTTGGTGTAACCTTATTAAACAGCTCTACTACTCGAGAAGAAGACCACTACACGAGGGAAACACCTTTGTACCCTTCTCACAGTGGTGGAAAGGAGTGATCCGGTGCCGAGAAGTGTTTAAATGTGGCATTTCTTATGGCATGGGTAACGGAAGCATCATCAGGCTATGGAAGGACATCTAGAGCGGGGAAACACCGCTGAGCACAGAATTTCCAGACATTTTCTCGGCTATCAGGAACAAGGATGTTCGAATCTCCCAATGTTGGAATCATCTCGGCTGGAGATGGCGTTTCATCTGTACAGGATTCTTAGCCTCAGCCTCCCCGGGAAATAGAAGACAGTTAGCACTCCTAAAGGAACGCCTACTTCAGTTCTCCCCAAGCACAAGACCGGACTCACTTATATGGAGGTGGACCTCTCACGGCAAATTCACTGTTAACTCATTGTACAAATTTATCACCTTCGCCGGACAAAGTGAGCCGATCTATCAACACCTGTGGAAACTTAAAATCCCGGTTAAAATCAAAACCTTCGTCTGGTTGCTCCTGCGCAAGAGGCTGCTCACGGCTGACAGATTGATTAGGCGAGGGGCACAATTGGACCCTTCCTGCGTCCTTTGTGCTGCCTCCCTGGAATGTGCCGACCACCTTTTCTGCAACTGTGTCTTTGCCCGTTTTCTTCTTCGACAACTGGCAGGGGCACACAACTTGGCTTCGGGCGGGGACGTAGGAGGACTTTGGAGTCTAATTTCAAACACCTCCGATGCCTCTTTAAGATCCAAAGGCCTAACCAAGCTTGTGGCCACTTGGTGGGTCCTCTGGACTGAGCGAAACAACTTCGTCTTCCGTTCTAGCCTTCCCAACGTCGAGAGAGCTTTGGATAGAGCCTCAACCCTGTTTACTGACTGGAGCTCACTCATGTAACCAATTTCCTCTTCCCCACTTTCTTTTTTATAACTTCTTCCTTTTTTCTTTCGCCACTTTTGTCTTGTTTCTCTGTTCTTCGAGTTCGTTTTTTGCCAAGGAAGCCTTAGCTGCTTCCACCTTGTAAGCTTAGTTCACTTATCCTATTGAATGAAGCAGGTAGCGTGCTACCTTTCTCTCAAAAAAAAAAAAAAGTAAAATCAAAGTTTTGAAAGACGGGATAGTTGAATCAAAATGGGCCAGAGGTCAGGTAAGTTATGTATATTCTTTTTTTTTTTATAAAATGATAATTTTATCCTTCTATTATGATAAAAGTTTAATTATTTTGCTTTTGCGGTTTAACGTTAGGGACTGAATTGTTTAAGTTGAAAGTATAGAGACCGAATTGCCATATACGGATAAGACAGGGACCATCTATATGTTTTACCCAAGATTACTGAGTCACAAAGTTGTATCAAACTATTCAATGAGTCAAAATTTTCAGGTAGGGTTTTGATGATTATTTATTCTGGTGAAGTAATTATTTTGATTGTTTTAGAGTTTATCACTTTTTTTTTTCTTTTTTTGCTTGTTGAGATGTGTTATAAATATTGATGTCCCCCTTCAAATGGTGCATACTATATTTATAAACAAAAAAGTTATGTTTTTTTTTTCTCTGTATGAGTATAATTAAATAATAAGCAAAAGTCATGCAATAATAGGGATAATTGCTTTATATGTTTCTAGAAAATACCCAAAATGTTCTTTAATTGAGTTAGCCTAAATTAATTTGGTAGGTTAGATATTTACTCCGTTAATTTGCTAAATTTTGCATCCACATATATTATATTTTTATCATGTAGTAATAATTCAGGACACAATTTAATTACTGTTTTAATTTAATTTAGTTTAGTTTAACACAAGTTAAGGTTTTAATTTGCACAATTGAACAGCTCCATGGCATTAGAAAAATTCCTAATTTTTAAATTATTCCATTCCAAATACATCATTATCACAATAAATCTAAAAATGCATACAATAAAGAGCCAAAAACCAGGTCAAAAGTAACATATCTCAAAATGTATGGAGAGTCCCTCAACTATAGGCCCTTATATATATATAATTGCGCTAATTTTGCACTATTTGATTTTAGTCAATTAAATTAAATTAAGTTTTATTATATTTATTATTAGTGATATAAAATTTAATAATCATAATAATCAGTATGATGATTTTAATTTTTCAAAAAATTATATGCAGGATTCAAATTTCCGACCTTCCTGACTAAATCTTAGATAACAACTGCTGAACTAGTCCCATTTTTGCTTTAAAAAGTCTCTTTTTTTTCTCTCTCTGTCACCGTCTCTCTCTCCCTATCAATTATTATTTCAATCAGAGAAACTTGTGAGACAACGTGAGCACTGCATTCAAACAATGTATATATACATATGCAACTACATCTACCAAACTACATATTTAACACATCTCTCTATGCATAGTTAATTGGTGCCCACAATAGTTGACTTTTACTTCATTATTTGAGATGCATGTTACTTGCTTCTTCTACTATCTCTCACTCTCTCTAATCTTCTAACTCCATTAAGATGCCCATTTTGACTCTCTCTAATCTTCTAACTCCATTAAGATGCCCATTTTGATAGACACAAAACACATTAATTATCACTCCTGAAACTAAACCCTCTCTCTCTCTCTCTCTCTCTCTCTCTCTCTCTCTCTCAACTCCTTCATTTGGAACCAAAAATATGAAGAGCAGCAGCAACATCAGACACCTTCAACCAGCAGTGATTTTTCTGCTTGGGGCAGCTTTTGCTGGCATCTGCATGCTGCTCTTCTTCTCTGCAGATCCTGCAGGAGGGAGATCATTGGATTTGGAGGTGTCACATCTCAAGAATGGGCCCAGTAAGTTGCCTTCACTGGATCACCAGCCTGATCAAGAAGCTAACTCCAAGGTGGCTTCTGATCATCATGCAGAGCCCATCAGATCAACTAAGGCCCCTCTTGTTAACAAGGTAATAATAACTCTTAATTATAACCTCTCCTTTTCTTTATTTTTGGCTCGCGTTAGGCCTAGCTAGTTTGGAAACGTGTTCGTCGAACACATTTGCTCTGATGCTTAAAATTTTCAAAGCTCGAGTATCAAATCGCTGCGTTTTGTTGAATGCATTTTGTTGATTGAGATGTTGTCCTAGTCTAGCTTTTTGGTTGAAAGTTCTAAGATGGGAGGAACAATATGAATACATTGAATAGTATGAAGACCTTTTGTTTTTTTTAATAGGTTATGAATTGTGTGAAAATTAAAAGTAAGAAGGTATATTAGTGAAGAGATTTTAATTGTAATTCATGATAACAATTCAAGTAATTAAGTAATTTTTTTAGTGATTTGAAAGAAAAAAAAAATTGATTTCACAAAATTTCCTCTATAAAGGAAAACAACTCTACCTTTCTCTCTAACAAAAAAACATCTATCAAATTTTAATGACTATGTATCAAATTATAAGTTTCGAAAACCGGTTACGTATATAATAAATGGTCTCAAAAACCAACAATATAAAAGATACTATTTAATTACAAAGAACCGGTCCACCAAACTTTATAATTATTAATCTATGAAGGTTTTAAATAGTATAGAATATATTTTAATAAATTAATTAGGATGTGACCCACGAGATGTACTTACATAAAGATGAAAAGAGAATGATTGGATATTAAAGATTTTTTTTTCTTTTTTTCACATATCATATATGTTTCTCTAGTAAGATCTCCTATAGCCCACAAATTATTGGATTCAGAGTTGGAAGAGTCAATTCATTATTAAGTTAGCTAATTATAATTCCTTGATTGGTTCCACGTAAAATTATTTAATATTTTAGTTTTTGGGACCTTTTTGGGCTGGGCTTTGAGTATCCACAAATTGGTCTTTGGGCTTCAAATTTGAGGCCCATGTAATTTTGGGCTTATTTGGGCTTATTCTAATTCGGGCTGAGCCCAATCTAAAGTCCAAAACAGTGAGTGTATTGAGTGTGCGCAGGTGCGCGTGTGTTTGCGGACAGTATGCAAACACATTCACACATACGTAGGATGCATTTGATTCGTGCTATCTGTAATGTTTTACTGCAAACAATGCTTATGCTTCAATTCTCATCAGACGATAAGTCATGACGAGCAAGACATAGAAGAGTTGGCGCGGAGAGCAACCATGGATGACAGAACAGTGCTGATGACAGCAGTGAACGAAGCCTGGGCGGCGCCGAACTCACTTCTCGATGCGTTCTTCGAGAGCTTCCGGATCGGCGAGAATGTGGAGCACTTTGTGAAGCATCTCATAATCGTCGCGCTGGACGCCAAGGCGTTCGAGCGGTGCAAGTCGGTGCACCCGTACTGCTACTTCCTCAGACCGCAAGGCGTCGACTTGTCCGCGGAGAAGAGCTACATGACCAAAGATTATCTTGATCTGGTGTGGAGCAAGATCAAGCTGCAGCAGCGTATTCTCGAGCTCGGATACAACCTACTCTTTACGGTACGTTCAATTCTGACAAGTTATCAGAAAGCTTCTTTCACTTGCAGTATTGAAAGAAATAGTTTTACGACAACCATAAACTCGTTAAGAAACAATTGAGATTGAGGTCGAATTTCAGAGACATAAACTGTTACATTTCCTTAGAGTCTCAAGTGTGACAGGTCACTCCCTGTCGCCGAATTTGACGAGATTCGTGTACTAAACTGTAACAGTTGAAACTACGACGGCGAAACGAAATCGAAGCCAATCTTAAGAGACTAAGATCAGTGTTGTTGCACTGCAGGATGTGGACATTGCCTGGTTCCGGAACCCCCTCGAGCACATAACACTCGCGGCGGACATATCGACGTCGAGCGACTTCTACTTCGGGAACCCCCACGCCCTCGGGAACTACCCGAACACCGGGTTCATCTACTTCAAGTCATGCAAGAAGAACATCGAGGTGATGCGGTACTGGCACGATTCGAGGAGGCGGTGGCCGCAGAACCACGACCAGTTCGTGTTCAACGAGATCAAGCACGAGCTGGTCGCCAAGTTCGGAGTGCAGATCAAGTTCCTCGACACGGCCTACGTCAGCGGGTTCTGCCAGCTCGGCAAGGATCTGAACAAGGTCTGCACTGTGCATGCCACCTGCTGCATTGGGCTCAACAACAAGCTTTACGATCTGCGAGGGGTTATCGAGGATTGGAAGAATTACACATCTCATCCGGTCTGGCAGAGGCAGATGGGCCACCTGAAATGGAGGCTCCCAGGCAGATGCATACACTGAGAATGCAGAAACTTATGTCAGATTAGTTGTCAGAACAAAAAAAAATTGAATTCAAATTCACTTTGTTATTTATATATCTCCGTAATTCGAGCATTCCGGTAACAAGTATGACACAAAATTTAAAATTCTCTCTAAGAATTGCGAGTGAAAAAGAGGTTGTGGAGTGATGGTTTCTTTCAATATCAGAATCAGAATCAAGGCTTGTTTCAGATTAATATTTTGATTTTTTTTTCTTTTTTAATGTTTTTGTGGTGAATCTAGTGATAATAATATACTAATGATCAAGTTAGGCTTAAGATGATGACACTGAGGTAACAAATGTTGAGGAGAATGGGGAAAAAAAAATCATTAAACATGAGTTGGTATTAAGTACAGAGTCTGGGATTTATTTGTGTAATTTTAGAGATTATTTATTATTTTTTTGAACCATATGAAAAGAGGTAATTGCTAATAGTTGGCAAATGATGCACCCCACCTACTGGTAGATATAGAAATATAACCCTCACCACATAATTAACATAATAATAATAATAATAAAATCTTTGCATTAATGAATGAGAACTATTGTCTAGACCTAGTCTACCACCATGTAAGTGAAAAGCTATTTCTTTTTCTAAATATATAAAAAAAAGTAGTGAAAAATATCAAAAGAAGAGATGTTTTGAGAATAGATCAGTAAGTAATAATTTCGTAAAAACGTACAAAACTTGTCAGAACTATGGATCGTTTTAAATCGACTGCCCAACCTTTCAATCTGATTGATTTGACTCAGTTAATAGTACTTTGACTTCAAATTTTGAATGCGTTGTTTATTTTTATAAGTTTAATTAGTATATTTCATACTAATTCTCGCAACTATAAATTTATTAAAGTAAAAAATCAGCTTAAGTTTTAAAATTAAAGTGTCAATGACCGACTGAGATAAAACAAATTGAAATTGAGAGTTTGTTGTATACATTTTTACCTAATAATTCTTAGAATAAAGAGAGAAAGAGAGAGAGAGATGTATGTGTTCTACAATGACTACTACACCCCACCAACTATTTGACCAAGTACAACTCTTTGTTTCTCATGCTATTTTCTTGATCATACCTAAAAATTATAACTCAATCAACTTAAATTGCACTCAGCTTATTGTAGTTAGTCCTACTAACACCAATTGTTGACTTAATGAAACATTTGAATGTTGATCTTTTCCTTCATTAAACCCCTTCTACTGAGATTCCGTGGAGGGACCGCAACCGCAATCGATCGACCGATTCATCAATCTCCTTTCTCGACGTCACCGTCGGTCATTTCATACCTCTAATGCCGTGTTTGAGTTAACAAACTCGCATAATCGCATCCTTTTTATCGTCTTCATCTGAAACTGAGAGGCGAAAACATGTTCTTAGCACTATGAAGGACCTGCACCAGTACCTCGTCTCATTCCTCGTCGGGGTTGTGACGACGACGGCTTGTTTGTTGCTGTTCCTGTCGGCGGATTTAGGCCGAAGATCGTCGACCACTCTCTCACCTTCGGCTCCGAAAATTGCTTCAAGTGTTGATCCTCTCAATAGAACAGTGTTTGCTTTTGCTAGCAAAGAGGCTAACACAACAAGGAAGGCACATCACACTCAAAAGGTTGGTCGATTAATCTCCATATGGTACCAAGTTATCAATAAAGAAGTTGATTGATTATATCACAAATCACTCAAATGTTTTGAATCTTTAATTTAAGTTATATATTTTAGTTAGTTTAAGCTAAATTTTCGTGAAATTTAACAGTTTTAATTTAAGTTATTGGTTCGACCGGTGGTTCAACCACTAATCCGTGAAAATATTGTTGGGGAGATCGATTTAGGGCTCTACCGGGATTGAATTTTCTGGTTTTAGGGGCCTGCATACAAATATAGAAAAAAATCGTACAAAAGTGATTTTTTTTGTGCTTTTTCTAAATCTCTTAATTAACTTATTAAACTAGCATTTTAGATTGATTTAGCTTAGCATTATAGTCTATATTAATATTAATCCCAAAAATTTCAAGGTCATAAAGAATATTTATATTTTTTATTCCTAACCTAGTTAATAGCTAAAAGTGAGTATAAATCTATTCACGGGACAATGAGTTTTTGTTTCAAATTAAAACTTTAATTGTGCGTGTTTCATATTTTATTTATTTGTTTATTTTAAGTTGTAATCCTCTGGAACTTCAAAATTCTCCAAATTCTCCATCTAGATATAGAATAGTACTTTGAAACATTCAATGCTCCTAGTCTCCTACATTAACATGTTTTTTTTTTTTTTTAATATTCAAAATCACTTAAATATTATATTTAGGCCTAATTAAAAAAAAATGAAAATGTATAGAACTTACTTGAGCTATTATTTCTTTTGATTTTTGATTCAAGTGCTTAATCTTTAAAAATTTTAAATTTGACATCCAAAGTTTCAATTTATTTGATTTAAGATATTCCGATACAAATTTAGACTTATTATTTTAATATAATGATAGTCATGTGAATTGTATGAAATATGAGAGTCACTAAATGATTCGAATCAGATATATTAAAAGATTAGGCAGTAAAATTAACTAAAACTTAAAAAAATTTCATAGTTTGTTCGAGATGGGTCATCATTCATATAACTTATATATATTTTTACGTCCTGATAATGTATAAATTATTCGAGAATGAGTTACACACTGCTTAATTTCCCTAATTAAACAAATTCAATTTTTACCCTTTTTTTAGTCAAATTCAAGGATGTGACATACCTACTGAAACTTATTAGAAATTTTCGCTTATGTTTTGACAGAGATAGATAGCATGGTATTTACTTCGTTCATTCTTTTGAAAACAAACTAAGTTAGAAATGTAAAACAGTTAGATTTTGATTTTGAAATCGAAGGTACCAATACGAAGTACTCTTTTTTTTTTTTTCAATATTTGCAGCGAAGAACACCAGAATCTGAAGATCTACCAAAGCTACTAAAAAGAGCAGCTGCAGGCAACAACAAGACAGTCCTGATGACAGCAGTTAATGAAGCATGGGCTGCGCCAAACTCCCTCCTCGACCTCTTCCTCGAAAGTTTCCGCCGCGGCGAGAACATTGAGCATCTCCTGAACCATCTCATCATCGTCGCGATGGACCCGAAAGCGTACGACCGGTGCCGCTCTATTCATCCTCTCTGCTACTATCTAATATCGGCGGACGCTACCGACTTCGCCTCGGAGCAGAACTACATGAAGAAAAACTACCTGGAGATGATGTGGCGGCGGAATAAGTTCCAGCAAAGTGTTCTGGAGTTAGGGTACAACTTTTTGTTCACGGTACAAATTATTTGTTAACATATGTTAGGAGATATTCTTAGTTTCCTAATTTAACTGTATAAGTATCAGAGCAGAAGATTCTGAGTTGAAAAAAAAAAAAAATGTCGTAGGACGTGGACATCCTCTGGTTCCGGAGCCCCTTCCAACACCTCTCGCCCTCCGTTGATCTCACCATGGGGGCCGATTTCTTCGTCGGTGATCCGAGCTCCTTAGGAAACTACCCTAACGGCGGATTACTCTACGTAAAATCGTCGCGGACCACGATCGCATTGTACGAGCACTGGCAACAGGCGAGGGAGAGGTTTCCGAACGCGCACGAGCAGTACACTTTCAACAAGGTCAAGGGCGAGTTCGCGGCGTGCTGCAACGCCAAGATCCGGTTCCTGGACACTGCTTATTTCGGCGGTTTTTGTCAGCATGGGAAGGACTTGAGCAGGATCTGCACCATGCACGCGAACTGCTGCGAGGGGCTCGAAAACAAGCTTTACGATCTGCGACATGTTCTCGAGGATTGGAAGGCTTACAAAGCTCGAATACTCGAGGCGAAAATCGGCGAGTTTTCGTGGAGGGTTCCAGGAAGATGTATACATTGAGTAGTTTTTTTCGAACACAAGTTATAGTGATAACTTGCTTGTTCACGAGTACTTTCTTTTCTATTTTTTCATCGACTGTAATATATTATGTTAGTTTTGCTTTAAGTATTTTGCGAATTTATTGGATTATGAGAAAATGATTTAGATATTAAATATAGTGTTTATAAATCTAAATTTATATATCGAACAAGATATTCGTGCATTTATACATGCTGTAAGTCTCTGATATTTACGCGAAAAAAAGATAAATATTTTTCTTGATTGATTGATTTGAAATAATTCAAGCCTCATTACATGATTTTTTTTTTTTTTTATGTCACAACAAGAATTATTTTCATCCATAAAAACTAAAAACTTTTTAAGAAATGTGGATCAACAGGGGGTGATGTTGAATATGATGGTAAATAAGTTTTGTTAATATGCCTATACTTGTGTCATCTTGTAAATGATGGATAAAGTACTTAAAAAGGCATTGTGAGAGGAACCCCTCAATTATTGGATATTTAGCAATGAACCCCTCAACTTTGAACTTTTTGATTGTGACCCTTTACCTTTGGTTTTTTTTTTTTTGGAATTCAATTGTCCTTGTCACTTTAGTTGAAAATTTTATTAAATTTAGTAGTTCCATTAGCTAGTAGGAGCAAATAATTCACCCTTTATTTGCTAAAAAATAATTAAAACTATTAAATTTGTTGAGAAATTTGAATTCGACTAAAACTACTTAATTCTAAATATTTTAAAAGTTAAGAATGTCTCGTTCAAAAACTCAAAAAGTTGAGGGTGTTATTCTTCGTTTTGTTGAGGGGGTCTCCATTCCCTACAATTTAACCAGAGAGCTTAAAAAGGGGTCAAATGCAAAAGAAGCAATGTTTGTAGGGACTGATATGCAATATCAAAAGACTACAGCAGCTATCCGTATATTTCACCGCAACCCAAAAACTAGGGTTTCCGCCGCGTATATAAAATCCGTCATCGTTTAGGGTTTCTCTCTAGTCGCAGCTACGATCGATCTCTCGCAATGGTAGGTTTGCTTCGGATTCTCCTCAAATCTCTCTATTCTCCTTCTCGTTCATGGCGTTTCTTTGATCTTTTCATGCGCATCATCCTCGTTGCTTATTCGTTGTTGATGGCAGGTGAAGTACTCGAGGGAGCCCGCGAATCCCACCAAGTGTAAGATCCTTGGATCCCCTCGCTCTTTCCGTTTTTGGTGCTATTATCATCTTTCGATCCAGAATCAGTTGCATAGTTTTTTAGGGTTCTTAATGTCATTTTATGTTGGTGATATTTCCTTTTTTTTTGGTATTTGAGTTATTATATTTAGTTAAACTACGTAAATTTTGTTAAATTTGATACCTTTGCTAGTTACTTTGCTAAAAAGCTATGAAAATCGGGAAATTTAATGAGATCATCGTCTAACCTAGTGAAATTTCCTGTTTGATTGATTAAAATCAGTGATTTTTTTAAAAAAATAATAAAGCTTGAGGTGTATCGATTAAAAGAAAAAGGTTGAGGAGCCCATTTTAAAATGGGCTATAGTTGAGAGATTCTCATAGATGTCTACCTCTTCTGATTTGATTTAGTCGATATTTGTGGATGTGTTAATGGATTTGCTCGTAAATTTATGGCCAGTATCTGTAGAAATTTGGGTTTTTTTTATTTTTTTATTTTTTCTTATTTGCTTTGGTTCTGATTTGCAGCCGCCAAGGCCATGGGCCAGGACTTGAGGGTTCACTTTAAGGTGAGAACTTGTTTCTCATTCTGATTGTACTTTCTCCTCTTCCTCTGGCATACGATCATGTTTGCTTTAGTGAATATTTGTGTTGGTAATGTACTTATCATTGAAGAGGCATCAGAGATGTAGTTGTTTTCTTTTTATGTGTTTTGTACGTGTCAAGCTCCGCACAATTATAGATTCATCCCTTTTCTTGTTGTTTCCTTTTCAATCTTCAGATCTCCTTTTGATCTCTATTTCCTCCAGGTCGAGACTTTTCCATGCCTACCTGTTCTTTATTATATCTTATCAAAAGTTACAATATGATTATTATTTTTAAACTTTTCATGCTGCGCGCTGTGCTGTGTGCGGGCCTGAAAGTTTGTTTACTTTGCATTTTAGGAGATTGAGATCGTGATAGTTTGTCCTTCTATGGTTTTGGTTGTTTACATGAGCTTTTCATACATGAGGAGCTTGCTAGAAAAAATGGTGATGAACTCTAGATGTTGTTGGAATCTTGTGAATATTGTTTATAAGTTACTTCACCACCTTGTGCTTCTTGTTCCGGCTTCCTATAAGCACTTACCTTAAAATGTTGATGAATTGAGCCGATTAAATTAGCCATTGCTTTCTTGTAACATGTCTTCTATTGCATGGTGAGCTAGAATTTTGAACCCACTACAGGATATTAAGCTCTTACTAAGGAATTTTGTTGGTTTTCACCCGAAGTCTTTTGTGGTGCTTGTTTGAATTTAATCGCTCTTAGACAACTGATGTCTGATGTTTATTTTGATTTAGCTGGACTACAACTACCTAAAGTAAAAAAAAGCAGGGTTCTGTTTTCTTAATGAACAGTTCTCTCGTAAACTTTAGGGAAATCATATACATTGTTATTGGGTGAACCTTTGTACAGTACGTGACAACAGGTTCAGTAAACAATGGCACATGTACGTAAATTTAAAGAAGTCTCTTTCTTTTTCCTTTTGGTTTTTCGTTGACTTGATAGTATGAGCGTACAATTTATCCCATTGACTTGTAAACACATTGGTAGATATTTTTCTTGTAAGCAAACTGACAGCGAAGGGCAAAGTGATGATAACTTGAAAGTTTAAGGGGTTTCAATAGTTGAGCATGACATTGTGGAAATCGTGATACTTGTAGTGGGTTTCCTGCAATTTACCTATTGCTCAATGGCCAACAAATCTTAAAATGTATTTTTTGATGTCTGCAGAATACCCGTGAGACAGCTCATGCAATCAGGAAACTACCATTGGCAAAGGCTAAGAGGTACCTCGAGGACGTTGTTGCTCACAAGCAGGCCATTCCCTTCCGCAGGTTTTGCAGGGGTGTGGGCCGGACAGCACAAGCAAAGGCCCGCCACTCAAATGGGCAGGGTCGCTGGCCCGTCAAATCTTGCAGGTTCATTTTGGACCTGCTGAAGAATGCCGAAAGCAATGCAGAAGTATGACACCTACTTTCATTCCCTCGTGTGTTCTACACTAAGCATTCCCCTTTGTATATTTTAGGGATTTTAGGGGCCTTTAGGTGTACTAATTTTTGTTGGTAGTTTCTTGCATAACTACTGTCCAAGCTGTAAAGTGAATTTAGTTTCTATAACAAGAAGTTTATTAAGAGTGGGCAGTTTTCTTACTAGAAGAAATTAAGGACATGTTTGGGATTTTGGGATGAGATTCCGTCCTAGGGCCCAAAACTTTCCGAACCAAACATACGCCCTTAGTTTTTGAAGAGTAAGAAACCCTAGGTTGTGTAGGAACAGATGTGTAGATTTATATATTCCATGTATTTAAAATGTGTTTTCTCCCTCTTAATATTCAGGTTAAGGGTTTGGATGTCGATACTCTCTACGTATCACACATCCAGGTGAACCAAGCCCAAAAGCAGAGGCGTCGCACGTATCGTGCTCATGGACGAATCAACCGTGAGTTTTTGTTCCCCCCTCTCTCTCCACATTAAAAAAAAAAAGATGGTGGATCTTTCTGTGTTTATTCTAAGCAAACATTTGTTCCTTTGTTTGTTGCAGCTTATATGTCATCTCCATGTCACATTGAGTTGATCTTGTCAGAGAAGGAAGAGCCGGTCAAGAAAGAGGTAATTTCTCTATTTTGTTTTTGATAGAATACTCTGATTGATGCTTAAAGAGTTGGGTCTTTGTTATGCCATCTTTTGCAGATAATTTTATCTCATATTGAATAATACGTCTAAAAGTCCGTACACAAACTCTTAATTTCTATTACCAAGCCATTTCTTTTCGTTTCTGATAAATCATGCTTTTTGTACTCAGCCGGAGACCCAGATTGCACCCAGGAAGACCAAGAACACTTGAGCCTTGCGCAGTGAAGCCTTTTCGCAAGGTTTAGCAAATTCTAGCATTCGTAGTAATTCCAGTTGAAAGTTTGGGTTCACTTACCCCTCATTTGTTTTTAATTTTGAATTGATGTCGGTACCTTCGCAACGAGAACTGTGGTGGGAATTAATGTGTTTTGCTGCGTTATATTTCGTCTTAGTTTCTTTTATTCGATGAGAGAGGTCGAATTTTACATAATGAGGCTTTTATTGCTGGTTTTTTTTTTTTTCACATCAGTGACTGATCCTATGCCACAAGAAGCATAAATTCTTTAGATGGTATGTAGGCTCAAAAATGGAATCTGCAATTTGCATTCCGTATTTTCTGTTGCATTTGTACAGCTGAAGCACTTTTACTCACCATCCAAAAGCAGTAATTTGTGCATACTCTGTTCAGAGAAGCCATTTACTAATCACAGCAGGGCCAAAAAACTTACATTTATCCTAATAAGAGGACTTTTTAAAAAAAAACCACCTTTATCATTCAAAAAAAATGAGACAGAAGTGTACCATAAATGTAACTATTACAAACTGCAATCATCAGCAAGCCTGAGTTAAGAAGCTAAATGGGAGAAAACACTCCCGTCGCCTCAACTGACTTAAACAGTGCTATCTATTGTTTTGTTAAACCTAAAATGTACAGAACAGAATAATCAATTATTCATGTAAAAGTGAAAATATATAATATATATATATATATATATATTATATTGATTGATTTCTAAAAATAGTAACTTGAGAAGAAGGTGGAGAAAGCAGTAACATCTGCCCAACTTGGGAAGAGGCTCTTCAGTTTCTTCGTATTGTCGACGAGGTACTGATCGAGCACGGCGAGATCCACCCTCAGCGGTTCCGAACTGTTAGCCTGTTTCAGAAAGTAAATGGTCTCAGCAAACTGTCTTAGCAGTCTTCAAGTTGTCGAAAATATCAACACTGGACTCTTCTACTTGGAGACCTCTCCAATGATTCGCCAGAATATGACACGGATAAACATGAAATGAGAGAAAATACTTAATATTCCGTTAGATTTGAGTGATGAGATGAACACTACCTCCAACCAGAAACTCCAATGTTCATTGCTACTTCCGCTAAGTCTACAGATGTATGATGGCAGGCCACCAGATACCGTTTGAGGTTCTGTCAGAAATTTATTAAAGAAATCAGAATCAAAATTATGACGTCGGAATCACACATTGTTAAACAAAATAAAAGAGATAATACTCTAATCCAGTACCTGCGAGTGTGGCATCAGCAAAAGACCAATTTGATAATGGGCCTGTAATGTTGAGGACCGAAGTCCAAATCTCTGATAATGACCTGTGACAACAGCCAGAAAATAGAGCTCCTATGTGAATAACAGAAGCTTCCCGTGAGATTTCTGCTAGAAATTGAAAAAAATATTGTTTGCAGATCTATACCCTAAACGAAGTTCGAGCTGCACCCTGCGATGTCCGTTTGGAGAAGTTGATATCGGCTCACGAATAGATAAGTAAGGGAAGTGTTTGTATTGCTCCAAAATATCATCAGGCTGTGCGGGGAACTTTAAGCTTCCAGAGAACAAGGAAGATACAGGATACAATGCCTAACAAGGTAAAAATAATCTCATCAAACCACGGTGAGAAGCACAAACTAGGGTTATTCTAGCATGCTCTACTCGAAAAGCATTTCATTTTGTACATTTAGTCTTCTACAACTACAAATTAGCAATGGCAAAAGACTAGTCACCGCTACTGTTGCCAATTTAGCCACAAGAACAACAGATGAATATAGTTAGGCATGTTAAGAGTCTTGAAAGATAATTAAGGATCACATGGGTAAAGGAAATTTGAAAACGCAGCAATCTGGCCCAACATACTACAAAGGCAACTTTGCTGAAAATTTTACTTACGCAAGTTGCAAAATGTTGAATAGTGAATAGTGTTCACTTACCACCCAGGAGCTTCTGTCGGAGTGGTACTTCTCTTCGTAAGATAACTCCGAATTAGACCTAAGAAACTTTGCAACTTCAGGTGCATTATTGAAAGTAAAAGCCAATGAATTGGCATCAACTACGGAAAATTCATAGCTTGAGTCCACGATGGTACTGGCACCTACAAAATCCACCATCAGAATAAAGTTAAGAAAGCCTGCTAATAATAGCACTCAGATTCTTCTTAGCGAAAAACATAAGCATTCACAGGCTGATAAATTGCTGGTCCAGATCCTTTCATCACAAGAACATAAATGGCCTGGACTTGGGTCGGGTCCAATTACTTAACCATGATAGACCTTACTGGTTGCGGGACGGCATCAATGGTACCTGGTCCCGACCTGGCCTGTTAGCATTTTTTTTAGCATCTAGATGAAGTGTAAGACCATAAAGAAAAAGCAAATGGAAGAAGAAAATACTGAAGTCTCAGAGCACAAACCTGTAGTTACAAATTTGTGCTGAAGAATAACCCTTTTCGGTGCATCAGGACTGTAGGGAAAGAACTGCGATGATAGAGCCAAAGCAAGTACGATAACTTGCAACAAGAATTGTAGAATGGAAGACTTGGCCAACCAATGTCCAACAACGGGTAGTAATGGGCCAAAACACCACCCGGTCACAAGTCCAACCGCTGCTGCAACTATGACATCGGGCACAAAATATCCTGCAATAGAGACCATTTATAAATACAATTTAGCTATACTCCAGATTTAAATTTTTGAAGGATAGACACTATATATAGTAAGTCCCTAATGTATTAGCTAAACTCCAAGTTCGAGTTTGAGTTTTGAAGGATAGCCGAGTCCCTAACTAGGAACATGTAAGTACGTGATGTCTAGTATGCTGAACATTTGATAAAGGTATAATGGATCTTTATATATCCCAAATTTGAGAACAGAATAGGTATCAGCTAAAGAGGAGAAAGCAGTAACTAACCATATGGCTGTGGAAGAGAACCCATCATCCCCATCTTTTCAATCAAAAATTGGACAAGAAACCCACCATAGTACATACCGTATGTGAGACATGGTATTAGAGGGATCACATATCCTGCCAGTGACCTACAACCTTTCCTAATCAGCGTATGTTACTCTAAAAACGAAAGGAAAGAAACAAGCTATACAAATATGCATGTCCATAAAGGTGAAAAAAAAGGATAGCATTCTTTCTGATTACATGGAAAGCAATTATACTAGCATATTTCAACTCCTAACCATATAAATCGTTTAACATACATGCAAATGCAATTAATAATATGCTTTTAAATACTTGATCCTATTTTTCTGCTTTCATAAAGTAATTTAGAGTTTACCTAATAGTGGTAGGATAAACCAAAAGCCACTATAGAATAACTTTAGCATCATGATGAGTTCACATTACTAGATGAATTGTATAGAATAGAAGTAAAATAATGATTCCGTAGCATTAGAAGTTGAACCCATAGTATATAATGTCTTATGGTACAATGATAGCCAAATGTACTGCATCTCTCTTAAATACAACCATTTTTACAATAAAAAGTGCCAAGTAACAATATAAATATTCTTTGGTTGAAATAGAGCATGAAGCATTTGAATATCAGTTTTCTATGAAGCAGACTAGGTGTCCTCCGATCAAATCCACGATCGCCAAATACATAAAATGAACAAAAATCCATGATCGCCAAATGCATAAAATGAACACAAATGTTTAGAAATGTTAAAAAACCAACTAATTAAGGAATTCACATCTTAAGGCAGCGCACAATTTTCTCCTTATAAAAAATTTGAGGACAAATTATCTAAAACTATTAACCAACAATATCATAATTATGATTTCTGCCAGTTACGACATTTCTCCGCATTCAATAATGTAAGGAAATTAAAGTGTGATTAAATGTTCAATAAACAATCATTCTAACACAAAAATAACGAAGAAACTAGTTCACTTTATGAAGAATAAGATAAATTAGTTTTTCTTTTTGTGTGAAAAACAAGAGTACTAGGGCACTTATACTAGCAATTCTATTATCTTAGAAAGAATCATTTATAATAGCAAATTAGCGACAAGAACTATTAAATATATTCGGGTCGGTGGTAGTACTTGAATGATCGATGACCACAATGCCTACTACTTATTCGATAGGAGATCCATGATAGAAGCATAGATGCTGATATGAAATACGTCAAGAATCCTCCACTCAAACCAGTAAGAAGATAGACCTGTTACAGAAAATGTTAACATAGTAGCCCAATTAGGCAAATGGACTTACAACTACAAGGGCACTGAAATTTTAGATTAAAAAGGAAATTTCTGAAAAAGAAAGAGAAAGCCAAGTATTGATAGAACAAGCCCAAACTACAAGAAAATCAGGGTCTTCCATATAGATTAGATTGCGGCAGTAAACCTTAATGAGTTCAAGAATCTAAAAAAATAATAATAATTGGAACATTTAGCGCCAGATAAACAGGGATGGACCACAAATTATTTATTTATTTGTTGACCTGATCTTCATGAAACTGATATCCACTTAGAAATTGACTAACTTTGCTCAAGTCAGAGATCTTGTTGTTTCTCTTGGACCTTTAAATGGATATTTATAATGATTAACACACTCTATGATGACACTTGTCAACATAGTGATACGATTTGTGCTCTGTATCCTTGTTGTTAAGATGAGTTCCATACAATGATAAAGGACAGACTGAAAGGATGTAAGAATGTACTTACCATAGTTATTAACACATATAGTCCAAAAGCTCCCCAGAAGCATACCCCATCAGTTAGAGCCTAAAAAATTAGCAGTATGCAAATCAATTGGCATTACAACACGATCACATACTTAAATCTTAACAAAGTACAGAGAATATAATATTTTTTAATATCCAGGTAGCATTATGTAAAGTATAAAGTACCAAAACCGAATATAGTGGCATTGCTTAAGTTAGAAAAACTTTTTATTTATGCAGATCAACAAAAATTCGTAAAGAACATTACATGTTAAATGAGAGGTTTTCATTTGAAGCAATTCAAAGAGCAATCTGAGAAAACTAAAGACCAGTTTTAACTAGTACCAAGATACTTAATAATACATGTATGAACTCCCAAAAAAATGATGAGGTAAGAAACCTCTTTTGACTTGGCAAGGCGTGACACATCTTGAGATATTGAGAAGAAACCCCATATAGTCCTTGGAAGCAATAAACCAACCAGTGAGCTCGGAACAAACAACAGGAATGCCAAATATGGGCGAGCAAACCTGCATTATTTAAGTTATTACTATAAGGGTACAGATGGTCCAGTAGAAATATAGTTAAAAAGGACTTCAACACGAGTCTCCCACCAACGCTAACTCAGCAGCTTGAGAGTATTGCAGCTATCCCTAATTCTAGGAGAGGCTATTTCCATGACTTAAACCCACACTGCTATATTGTGTGCAGACGTTAAGGCTCTTAACCATGTAACAGACAACCCCCCCTTAAATGAATGAAATGTCAACCAGGAAAGTGTAATTATTTACCAATTCATTGCATGTCTTGAGAACAGTAATCTTAGAACTGCAACTATTACTGGAGTGACAATCGCCAAAACGACACCAATAGCATGGAATATTATTCCTGGAAAGACAAGGAAGCAACAATAGTTAGACAACATTTTAGAGTGCTAACTAGATAGCTTACCCTACACATGTAATCTCTCTCATCAAGGACATGATAGAACATAGGCAAGGATCATTCATAAGTTCATTGTGAAAATATACCTTTTATTAAGTCAAAGTAGGTTGCAAACCATGAGTGTAGGGTCATATTTGGGAGATGCAAAATAAATGGCAGGAGAAGGCAAATAACCAGTGGCAAACTGTGAAGTATCATAGATACTTCGCGTGAATAAAACACCTGAAAAGCAAGCAATTGACTGGTAATTAGAATGTTGTTTCTTACAATCATAAACAAAGCTTGTCAATAACTGATCATCTCCAGCTGATTAGAAACAAAAAGAAATATCTAGATGGAACCCTGCAAAA
This sequence comes from Ananas comosus, assembly GCF_001540865.1. NCBI lineage: Eukaryota > Viridiplantae > Streptophyta > Magnoliopsida > Poales > Bromeliaceae > Ananas > Ananas comosus. The sequence continues at coordinate 22,996,570 of NC_033621.1, read as the reverse complement.
TTATCTATTTCGTAGAAACAAAAAGAAATATCTAGATGGAAAGCTGCAAAATTATCTATTTTGTAGAAACAAAAAGAAATATCTAGATGGAACCCTGCAAAATTATCTATTTCGTATTATCAAACATGGCCCTTCGAAACTCTGAATTTTCACACATGACCTCGCAAAACATATGCCTTGCACTTATCAAAAAACCCTCTTTAAAACTGGTTTCCTAGATTAACACAAAGATAAGAGCACAAAAGAAACTGCAAACTGCATGTTGAGGGGTGCATGAAAGTCTAGATTTTATAGGGTATAAATGTAAATACATAATGTTGCAAGGATATGTAAATACACCAAACAAGTGTATGAAAATTTCGATTACCATAAACCAAGTTAGGTAATCGAAAAAGACAACTCGGTCATCTATTCTTTCAACTGTAGCAGCTTTATGAGATCTTTCGCTGGCAACCAGCACCATTGAAGAATTTGCAAAAGCCTTGATCAAGTTGAACAAATTCTCACCACGCGCTTGGATGCTGCCAGGTCTGGTAAACAAATATGTCCAAACATGAAGGAATCAGTAAATAAAATTACCATGCTTACATAAATATGCAATGGAAAGAATCAACAACAGATGGCAGCTTTAGTGCATACATAAGTTTCTCAACTGTATCATAAGAGGTATGATAGAAATAACCCCCAAGAACAAAGATGATATCAAGTCCCGGAATATTCCCATAATCTTCAGCAAAAATTCTGTAATCTGTATCACCTGGTATTATACCAAACATATCCTGCATGTGGATATTTAGTTATAATATTGAATAAAACAGAAATAAAAGAGAATGAGTTCAGAAAACAGATGTGTATCAAGAAAACAGTAAGGAGGAAAAATGAGACAAGAATTTTAGACAATTAAAAGAATCAAGCAAGTATAAATTAACATTTAATTTATTACTTCTATACAGTATACCCACATACGGTCTGTGCTGATCCTTGCTTAGCATGGCACAGCCAGTACAAGGCCATTTGAGGGCAGTGTTGTGCCAACAGGCATGAAAGGCCTCTAGGTGGCATGCTAGCGCATTCTTTGGCACCGTTTTGGGATTGTTTTTTCATCTGAATAAAGCTATATATTATTGTTTTAAGATTTTTTGGTAGCAAAAAAATGATTCTTGTAAGAGAAAACAAATAATATAGAGAGACAACTGCAGAAGACAAAGCTATTAGGCATTATATAGTACCATCTTGTTAGATTATAATATACCAAAAGTACTACAGCATTTGCATGAAAAAGATAAAGAGTGGATAAGGAACCTGTGCTACACTATTTGCCATTGGATACTTTGCAGATTGAGCATAAACTTGAGAAGGCCAAGAGCCAGGTCCAGATTGACAAACTAGATCTGTTAATTAAAAGCTCTATTAGCATATCAAGACATCATAACATATGAAGTGAACAGATCTATAAGGAGAAATGTTTCAGCAACAGGTTGTCTATCAAGTATTATAAGGCATAATATATGTCCAAGAGCAACATCACAGGATATAGGGAGCATCAACTAATGCAGGCCACATTAATGCCATCAGCCAATATTCCCAATATTAACCATTGTTGAGGATACAAATGCAAATGTCACAAAGGTTAAAAATATGTTTAAGCACGGAAACCATTAGTTGAATCAATCCAATTAGACGCACAATGGATAAATACCATAATTACAACGGCCACCTGCTAGTCCAGACAATTTGAAATGCTCAAATAATTTGCTGCTCCATAAGAAAAATTTATAGGAAAGCATCATTTGGACTATATTCAGTCCTCCAAGAATTTTATTCGACACTCTTGTCAATACTGCAGCATTGTTAGTCCTTGAACTATCTGACCAAACAGGTTGTTCATTTCTTCAGACCACCATATGATTATTGGAAAGCAAGCCATGTTCTAATTATGTTTGACACCTACTAGTGTAAAGTTTTAACAATTCATTATCTGATAAAAGAAAGAAGCAGCTTTACATGAAACATACCAGGACCCCCAGTTCCAGATGCTTCTATATCAATAAACGCCCCAATTGTATTGCTCCATTTGTGTGTCTTCACGAAGCCATGAGATCCCTAGGATTTTACATCAGCAAAACAGCAAGCAGCAGATGTAAGCTAAATATCAAGTAAGATATATGCGTGTCCGCACACACACACATGCAGCATAGATTGTTCATGAAAGAAATAGAAGAATACCAAAAGAAAGAGTTCTTCAGCACCATTGAAAAGAAAAATCACAGGTCGAGGAGGAATCCACTTGGAATCAACAATAAGTCGTGCTAATTCAAGCATTGATGCTGGAAGACCAAGAATTAGAAGAACATAAGACCTCAAAATAATAGCAGATCATATATTATGAAGGCTTATAACAATGATGCTAGGAACAAGGATGATTGCACTCACCAACACAAGAACCACAATCCCCTGCACCAGGAGATCCAAGTGGACTGTCAAAATGTCCATTCACCAAAACAGATGGATCATGGTCTTCTGAAACATTTGATGAAATCCTGTAATTAATTGTTTTTCCTTTAGAAAAAAAGATATACCAAATCACGTTTAAAGAAACCAATTTTACAAAAACAAAGAGGGTTTACAAAAGTCTTCTATTCACTATTCAAAAGTAACCATCACAAAATTCTTCATGTTCAAGATGGTAATGAACAAGTTTACATCAGGAGAAAGACTCATGGGATCCAGTCATTGACATGGATGCTATTTGCATGTAAATCGCAATGGCATTTTATAACGGCAGAGTATGCCGTCATTAACAGAATTACATAAAATACATTAAACTTAGGAGACAAAAATTACCTTATAATAACATTCTTATGATTCCTGTAGGCGAGAGTTACTCTATGGCGCAAAAACATCATGCTGAACGATCCACTAACAAGGGTTTCATCAACCTCTACTCTGTGACAACACAGCCAAAAGTCAGTAATAGAAATTAAGATTGGCAAAACATTACAGTAAACAAAAAGCAGAAATATGGGTATTCTTTCAAGCACAATGATTTTCTGAGACACTCATGCCACTCGGTATGCTTATAACACTGATACGAGAGGTGCCGACTATACTAGTCGCATTCCCTCTTTTCACTCGTTTACAAAAGAGCTATCGTATCCTTTTCCCTACTCTTTTGAGTTTGTTAACTGCATTTGAACTGATTTATTTTTTCTTAGGCACTAATCACCAAATATTGAGCATTGCAAGAAATAATACGTATACATTAATGTTAAATATATTGTCAAGAACGATTCCACTATAATAGCATATAAATTTTTTGGTTTTCTTAAGCGCGACCTTCGGTACTAAGGCCTCGTCGGATATTGTTGTCATTTTTTATTTTTATAAATTCGAATTATATGCAATCGATGGTGGAGTGCTTACAGTCTATGTGCTTACCAGGTCAATTTGGCAACTGGAAACAAAAAAAACAGATTTTTTTTACTATTTTGGATAAGGTTTTCGAAGAACTTTTTCCGTGAGCAATAATAGGAAAAATCCACTCACTAGCACATCTAATTGTACGTAATTAGAAGCAGAAAAAAGGAAAGGAAGGATTTAATTTTCCAATCCCACGATCATGTCAACCAATTTCAAATCCCAATCCAAATCCAAACCTGTAGCTGGGCCCCGCCCGCGCCGCGATTCCTTCGAGCTGCGCTCGTATGTACCTCGCCGCCTCCTCCAATCCCGGCCGTCCTTCCTGCATCACGATCCGTGCTTCAACCCACCGAAACACATAAACATCGAGAGAGAGAGAGAGAGAGAGCGAGAGAGAGAGAGCGCCGGAGGAGGAGGAGGAGGAGGAGGAGGGAGGGGGGAGGGATCATCTCTACCTGGCGACCGGGGATGTCGACGGTGAGGCGTCGGATGTGGTCGATGGCCCTGGCCTCGGAGAAGGCTTCGGGGGGCGCGTCGGCGCCGAGGGGGGCGACGTGGCGCATGTAGAGGACGCGGCGGACAAGGAGGGACATGGCGCCGTACATGAGCGCGAGGGCGACGAGGCACGCGAAACCCCGCGCGTCGCTCCCCATCTCTCTCTCCCTCTCCCTCTCCCTCTCCCTCTCTATCTAGGGTTAGGGTTTGTGATCGGAGAAGAGATCTGCGAGGAGGCGTAGGAGGAGAAGGAAGAAGCGGAGGGAGGAGACGCCAACGGGGAAGGAGAAGTGAGAGCGAAATTGAATTTTAATTTAATTAGCTAAATAAAAGGATAAAATGTATGGATGGTCCCTGTACTATCGAACTGTACAAAATCGTACGATAGTTTTAAAAATTCAAAAAGAGTAAACTTCAAATACCACCCCAATAATTTTGCACGTTCTTCCTTAGTACCCTATAGTTTAAAATGTATAACTTTTCTACCTCTGATTTTTTTTTTTTTTTATGTTATTCCATTAACTAATTTTTTCCGTTAAATCGGTGACAAAGTTAAAATTAAAGTGTACTAAAGTAAATATTCGATAAACTATATATGGGGTGTCTGAAATTTTTTGTATATAATTTAACGAAAAGTTAACGAATAAGCTGACGGAAAGAAAAAAAATAAAATTATAGGATACTGAATTGATATATTTTTTAAATCACAGAATATTAAAGTGAGAAATTGCAAAACCACAGGAATGATATTTAAAGTTTATCCTTAAAAAAAATATAATATTTTATTTTTTTATCTTCAAAAAAGTCGAGGTACCACGTTACAATATTAAAATAGTACAGGGTATTCATTCAGAGTATATATATACATATATATACATATATATATATATATATATATATATTAAAAAAAAACTAAAAGAGAAGAAAAGAGTTTCTAGAACACCTACAACCGGCCTCAGGGGATTTTTGCGTATCGACCCCTTCGAATACACGTATTTATGCATGTACTCCTACGTATCTCAGTTTTTGCATCTATACAATTTTTATTTGTTCAATTATAAATTGATTGGCAGAAAAAAAAAATGGCACAAAACAAAAAGAATCAACATTTTCAAACTTATGTGAAGATCTAAGATTTAGTGAAAAAAAATAATTTGATAAGGTTATAAAATTTAAATGACTCTTTGAGTTTTGAAAAAAAATATTTATTTGATTACTAATTAATTATAATGTTTTTATAACTATTGCTCTTACTTGGTCCAATATATGGGTCAAAAACTGCGTATCCCTCTGGGTGACAAAATGTACGATAGATCCAGTACCATATTAATATTGTAAGTTAGTTCATACTATTTTTACTTTAATATTTTAAACTTTTGCATGCAGTGTATTTTCAGTCACTGAATATTAAAAAAAAATTTTGATTTTGTTATAAAACAGCTTTTTATAATTTTGCCTGGATTCAACTGAAGCTAGATAATTTACAAAAAAAAAAATCAAAATAAAAAATGAAAAAGTGTAATATACGTGAATACTAAAAATTAATTCGATTTTTCTCAAGCCTAGAATTGTGGGTGTAAGATATACACTCTTTTTTAGGTGTATAAGAAGCATTTTTCAAATAATAATCATACAATATGGTTAAGTGTAATTTTTTTAGGCACATAATGACAATGTAGAAAATAGGAAAAATTTTAAATTCCACCATGTGGTTTCACACTTTCTCACTTTAGTACCCTGTGATTTAAAGTTTACTAATTTAGTATCATGTGATTTTTATTTTTATTTTTTTATTATTCATTCTACTATTTTTTTTCGTTAAATCAGGGACAAAGTTAAAACTAAAGGGTACTAAAGTCAATATTCGATAAACCCAGGTGCGGTATCTGAAGTTTTTTGTATATAATTTAACGAAATATTAACGGAGAAGCTGACAAAATGATAAAAATGAAACCACAGGACACTAACTTGATACACTTTAAACCACATGGTACTAAAGTGAGAACGTGCGAAATTACAAGGATGGTTTTTGAAGTTCACCCTAGAAAATAATAAATCACAGGGGGGGAATTGAAAATGTGCTACACTAAAAAAAGATTTGGTGGAGGGAACTATCTGAGGTAGGTGGAATGGTGGGAAATGATTTGTGGTTTTCCCGGGTTTTTTTATGCTGATCAACTCATAAATATTTCTATGCGATTCTTCTTGTTTCTTTGACCAGGGATAATTGCACCAGATCCCCTGAACAATTGTCCAATCCCCAAATTTAAAATTTGATAAAAATATATAAAATTTATCTGAACGGTTGATTATTTTGATTCAGCTAACTTTTCAATTTATTTAATTTGACTGATTTGGTTCAAATAAAAAAAATTAAAAAAGTAGATAGTAAAATTAAAACTTTTAAAGAGTAAATAATTTGATGAAAATAGATGATGGTTAAAATAAAAAAAAAAATTGTTTATTAAGGTTTAGGAATCACCACGCATAGAGATCCTATGCGTATGTTCGTAGGTCAAACGTTGACTGTTGATGAGAAGAATGTTTGACGACGACACCGTAATCTACTACGCTTCCCGCAGACGCGCTTCTCAACAACGACAACAACAAAAAGACCGAGAAAATGCATATACAACCCTATACTTTATAAAAATACAAGACAAGTACTTTGAAATTGTGGTCTGCTATTTATTTTTATATTTTGTTGGCTAAATTATAAAAAATTTTTATGTCAATATTCGTTTTTTCACTTTCCTCAGCTGTCATTCAAAGAGCTATATTTTTCCAGCTTAAAAAATAAAAAATATTCGCAGAGGAGTACGATGTGACAAAATGACTAAATTACCCCTCATCTTCTTCGGGGTGGATGTGGACGGAGAGGTGGGCGAGGGCGAGGCAGCACAGCTGAGGATGAGAAAGAAGGAGGGTTTCAGAAGTATTTTGGGTATAAAAAATAAAATATGAAAAAAATCCTAATGGAATACTGGCGGCGGGGTCAAAATGAATATTTTTTATTATTAAGGAAGATAATGTGTAGATTTTTGAATAACATGAGAGAAAATGAAAAAAACAGATATTGACAGAAAAATTTTTTATAATTTTGCCTATTTGTTTTGCTCAACAAAAGTGTATTAGTTTGTAAATAAGCTCTCCTGTTCACTAGGAGCAGATTTTTATTCTCAAAAGGCTTGAGTTTTAAAGAAATATATTAAATCATCTTCGAGTTTTACAGGGGTGTATATGTAAGTACATAAGTTTTGTAGAGTAACGCAGTATTATCCCATATCGCCACTTATTAGTCTATGATGTTTTATTTAATTTGACCACTTTCATACATCCATGAATTTTGTGCATATTGCAATTAAGTCCCTACTATTGTGAAAACAACTGGTATTTGCCCTTTACCAAAGAGTTCTTTGATCTACGACGTATATGTAATATAGCGATTCAGCCCCAAGCACTAATAATTTATTACATTTAAACTACTGGCCCACTGAAACTACTGGCCCGCTGAGTAGAGCTATTACACTATCGGAAGCATAAAGGATCTTATGCTTTCGATTTTTTGACCCTTAGATCAATCCCTTTAATCATTTCGAACCTTTAAATTAATACTATTATCCTGTGGGGATCACTAAACTCTAGGGGGGACCACTAAACTCTAGGGGGGACCACTATCATTTCAACCGTGTAATTCTTAATCCAATAATTCAAAAGACAGAAGTATCAAATTCTCTATACTTTCGAAATGTTTAAGTCCAGTTACTAATATTATTGCCTTTATTATTTATATTTAAATTAATTCACAGTTTTTACCGATTCGATGTAAGACTATTGAGATGTCACATTTTTTTTTTTTAATTTTTTATTTAGACCATGACATCCTCGGCTCTGACAACCTAGTCACGTCCCCAATTCCCTATTCCAGATCATCATCTGATGATGTGAGACCCATCTCATAATTCCGACTCACATTTTTTATCCATCGAGCATTTTCGATTAGTAAATCAACTCTGATACTAATAACTCGTTGGGTACAAATTACAAGCTTAAAAACTCATTGGGTATAAACTATTGGCTCTCACATGATTTGATATAATATGAGACCCATCTCACAATTCCGACTCATATTTTCTATCCTTCCGGCACTTTCAACCGGTAAATCAACTTTGATACCAAATGTAACAATCAAGTCCACTAACACTAATAATTCATTGAGCACAAACTATCAGTCTAAAAATGCTTAATCATAATTATTAGTGTTGGAGTCCTTAATGTTTATATTTATATTCACAATTGTTTACTCATCTAACGTGGAACTATTGAGACATCACATATAAAGTTTAAGGACCAAAATATTTAGACCACGAAATGGGTGAAGTACATATGCTATTGCTACATTTATCTCAAATAAATGTAATAGTCATTTTCTTAAGTCCAATTATGAGGCTAAACCTCACCATGACCAAACTATTGAAAGCCCCAATTAATGTTTTGAGTCATAGATTTCAAGTCATATTTAATGATATGTTTTAATGGATTTGAGTCAACCTCTGTAGCAATTCAATGAAGGTTGACCTCTTAACCTATCCAATTCAAGGAAGGTGGAGTCACACACACAACCAACTATCCTAAAATATTTATGCGTAAACTAATCATTTTTTTCTAAAAGTTTAAGCCTTTTACCTGTAATAAACGTTATTCAGAATAGTTGGTTGGTTGTTTTCCGTCAGCTCTCTTATCATACGAAACTGTTAAATATAAAAATATTTAAACACCGTTCTTCAACAGCTTAAGTTTTTAGAATACAACAGTTGTTTCACATGATGTCAGAGCAGGAGATTCTAAGTTTGAGTCACGCCAGGCTCCTAGCATATGAATTCTTCCATTTAATTCAAGCCCACGTCATAGCCTCATAGGCCGACTAAAAAGTCTTGAGTCCAAACGTGAGAAGGAGTGTTAAATATAAAAGTGTTTAAATACCGTTCTTTAACAGCTTAAATTTTTAGAGTACAACGATTGTTTCATAGAAACTAACTAATTTCTCTAAAATTTCAGTCACTCGAGAATAATATTTTAATATTTTATATTCAACACCCTCTCCGACGTATAACAAACACGCTGTCTTTGCATTTTTTTTTTTTCTGAAAGTCTGAGCTATCAGAAGCAAGTTTTTGTATAGCTTTCTTCTCTCTTTCCTTACAAAGTATCTTAAATTGCAAACAGAGTAACATTTATTTCAAGTCTCCTTTCATGCACCTGCTTAGGTCAGCAAAATTAAATTTTCATGTCCAAACATTACAGTAAGTAGAAGGACAACAAGGACAGAATCGATTAAGTAAGCCTTACACCTCATTTACTCTTCATTATTTCACTCAACATCATCATGTGGGACATAAATTATTGTTTCCGCGGCGCAAACTTACGGCCTGTTTTGTCCTGCTATAAAGTGTAGTGGTATTTGATGAAGTGTATTCTGCGTAGAGCTTATAGTATGTTCGAAAAGTTCGTCACCGTTATTTCACGGGAATCGCCGACGGAACTTGAATTGGTTGCTCCCTTTCTTTTAGTTCAAGCTTTAAAGATAATAGCTAGCGACAACAATCCAATATTTCGTGTAAATCGCCGATAAGAGCTTGTTATGCTAACATTTGATACTACATTCAAACCAAGTTTTGCATAATTTGGACACACACAACATGTTCAGCAACTTGAAGAACAGCAAGAACTGGAAAAGGTGCTTGGTTTTAGTACTCACCAGAAAAGGCAAACAGTTAGAAAAAGAATCATACAACAACATAAAACACAAAGCAGTAAAATGCAAAAGTTTCAGAGGCTTCAAAATTTTTGTTGCAGTTCATCAGACCCTGCTGTTCTCAGGAAGTGGAAACACTCCGTCGAAGAAGTCTCCGAAGTAGCCGTGCGGCTCGTGAACCAGCCTTGAGATTATGTCGCGCAGCGTGATCACTCCCTCAAGCTCCTCCTCCTCATTGACAACATAAATCCTCTGCTGCTTCGCGGCGTCCAATCTCAGAATAATCTCTTTGGCAGTCTCTTCCCTCCTGCAAGTGATCATACTTATCGGCGCTGCCGAGTCCTTTTGGTTCTCCAAATGTTCTCTTACAGTCATCATGAAATCCTTCACTGTGATCAATCTACAAAAATACATCATATAAGCAGACAAGTTTATGTTTCTTTCGGCATACGAATTCACCGATTTAAGTCGAGATTACGACAACAACAACAACTGGACCTGTAATCTTTGTATATTTCAGAAGCAGTTAACAGATACTGAACATCCCTAATGCTTATGCTTCCGATCGCCTTGTTCCGATTCGCATCTACGACCGGAACTCCGCCTATCCCTCGTCTTCTCATTTGTTGAAAAGCGTTTAGGATGGGCTCGTCCTCGCTGACCTGTGTATACAGCGCATACTTCGTAAAATGCAAGATACTAATATCCTAGAATTTGTTCTGGGTGCACCTTGATAAGTCTATTTGGCTTCATTATCGGAAGCCCGAGTTCGAAGAGCTTCTTCGTGCCCCAGTCCTCGAACCAGTGAAGCCCGACGCATTCCGCCAGCATGTGAAGCACTGCGGACTGCGTGATGATGTTCTCGATCTTCCCCTCGCCTAAATCGACCACGGGGAGGCTCTTCATTCTGTACTTTGACAGCAGCAGAAGCATCGTCAGAAACGAATCTGAGCTCTGCAACGCGAGGAACGGCGCCCACCGGAAGGACCCCGCGATGTCCCTGACCTGCACCAACATCATGAATGCATGATCAGTGTTGCAAATTCAAGATGAATAAGAAGACGATCGACTTAATTCTCGTGGTCTTTCGATCTGAAACTACACAACCTTTGTGTTCTTGTAGCATTCTGAGGAAGTGAGGGCTTCGAGGAAGCTCCCACCCATTGAAGCAGCTTCTGAACGAGTGGATTTAACCACATGTTTAGCTTCTTCGTCAGCAAAAGTTGCTCCTTCCATTTTAGCTTCTTTGTTCTCCAATGTAACAGTGCCAAGCTTAGCTGCTAATTCGTCTGCGCCAACCTCCTTTTTTGCCGCAGAATCTGTCGTCGTCTCACGAGCCACGACTTCCAACTGCAGGAAGATAAAGGAAATATCAAGATTGTTCAGCCGCGAGTGTTTATTTGTCATCAAGCAAGGCATATGAACTACATTGTTATAGTTAAAGTGGTAATGTATCTGTTACAAGGGTAAAGGGTTCATGAATATGGAACTATGTTCAAGCTATGATTTCATCAAGTAAAATTTTTGCTCTTCTTATACTTGTACAAGTTTTTCTTTTTTCATTCTTCAACTCATTTATACCAAAATAACTTGATTTTGCCAATTATGTAGAACTTTTACGATAGTCCGAGTACAAAAATAGATGCTCCTTCTAGGTAATTAATTTCCACATTAAAATCACTTAACAGTACACAAATTCAAATGTTATACATTTGCAATTATACTTAATTTAGTAGGTGAGCTGCATTAAACGTCAAAATGTATGTGAGTTTGTGTGTGTGCGTGTGTGTGTGTGTGTGTTTAGATTGAATTGAATCAGAAAAGATGAAGCTTAGGATGAAAATGATTGACCTGATGCAGCAACCACACAGCGATTCCCGCAAATTCTACGACGCCGATGTATCGGTCGATCCAACTAGCATCATCAGAGGCCTCCACATTCCGCACCGGCGCGCTCAGAATTCGGTTCTTGGACAAAGTTTCTACCGCATCCGCCAGGGTCGAATCTGAGGGTATCTCAACCACTGCAATCTCCAACAGAATGGTTTGCTCCGTCAGAACGGTTCGATCATAAATTACGATTAATAAAGCGAAAGATCTTTAATTCTGCGAGATATTACTACAAACTGATCAAAACATCAGACGAAAAATCTAACAAATGTATAAATTTTGCCTGAAAAATGAAATAAAAAAAACAAGATCACGGTATCATAGATATATATGTGCAGCAAAAGAGAAAGATCAGATCCATGCATTTGCTCGAAACTAGCGAGCCGAAGCAATAACAAAGATTACACAAAAGAGTAGTGAATCAATTACTTAAACTATTGTGGTTGCTATTAGCGATTTTTGCGATGCTTTCGTAGGTAAATTTTCCGCAATTATAAGCATATCAGACGATCGCGCTTTTTTGGTTACACAAACGTGAGGAGAAAGTGCGAAATTTTTGCGGTAAAAGTGTAAAATACGAAATGTAAACGAAGCACCGGTCTCTGACCGCTTAAGTTTTTAAGTGGGGGGGGGGAGAGATCGGGACCTTGCGAGGAAGGGGCGGGAGGGAAGGAGGAGACGGGGACGGTGCAGAAGCAGGAGTTGAGCTTCTCGGTCGGGGTGAGCTGCGGCTCCTGCAGGTCCCACAAGTCCTCGACCCGCATCCCGACCTCGGCCTCTGGGCTCGACCTCGCGCTCCCCGGCGGGCTCTCCATTGTCCTCTCAATTCCTAGCTTTGATCCCCTTCTCTGCAATTCCTATGCTATGTAGCTCTCTCTCTCTCTCTCTCTCTCTCTCTCTCTTTCTCTCTAACTGTCACCAGATCTCAGATCTGTCTTTGTAACGGTTTTAACGGTTTGGAAGGAGAGAGAGAGAGTCAGTGATGGGTAGGGATGTCAATGGGTACAGATACCCGACATTTTATCCGAACCTGATCCTGAAAGAAGCAGATTTTTTCGATACTAAACGGATATGGTTTTGAATATGAATATCAAAAATAAAAATCCGAGGGATATGAATTTGAATATGAATTTTGACTGTATCCGACATGAACCTGAACCCGACCGGAATTCGAATTTATTTTACATTATATATAATATGTATAGAAAAATTTGATGTTACATTTGAATTTATATTTTAGAAATTTAGATTTAATGTAATATATTTTGAAATATTGAAAAGAGAAATAATTGTTTCGGGTTCGGATTTCCGAGTTCGAGTTCGGGTTCGGGTTCGGGTTCGAATTTCAAATTTTTGGTCGGATTCGAATTTGGATATGGATTTTTAAAATCCGTTAGATTTAGGTTCGGGTTTTGGGTTCAAATTCAGATTTTTTAAAATCTGCCTCAAATCCGATCCGTTGACATCCCTAGTGATGAAAAATGGATATGTTCTTTTGACATTTGAAAAGCTCATATATATCAAAAATGGTGATTAAAAATATTATTTTTATACTATAGAAGATCTTGAAAATTGGAAAGCATTTGCAATCTTTCCTCCTCCAATATTTTCAAATTGCGGTTGCAGTATCTTTTCGGTGATAGTTGAAACCGAAGTTTTATAATATAAAAAGCCGAAAGATTAAAAGTGTTTTTAGAATTTTTTTGGGTCTTATATAATATAAAAATAATGTTTTTAGGCGTCACATTACCTAACTCTCCTCTATTATAGTTATTCTACATAAAAATAAGAAAGTAATTTATACTTAATTTCCTGTGGTTTATAGTCTTTTTATTTTAGTATACTGTGATTTTAATTGTATCAGTTAAGTATTTTATAATTTTTTTTAAAATTTTTTGTTACACTCTCTCTGCATGTGTGCGTCGCGGAGCATTGCTTTTTTGCCTGTTGGGAACTTAAGAAAAACGATCAGGATCAAGTCCTAAGGGATTTTATATTCTATAACTTAGTTTGATATTGAGGTGGATCTAATGCTATTAGATAGAATGGAGTTGAAAAATAATATATAGGGATATGCTTCTGCGTTCTCCGATGGAACCGCAGAAAATATATCGTAACCGACTAACCGCAATATGCGGAACGCAATATTATGTTCGGAAATAAATAGAGTATTTTTTTCATTGTCGTTTTTCACCACACGGCCTGTGTCTTTTTTAAGAGGTCTCGTGTCTTTTATTTTTTTTATCGAGGCATGTGTGAGGCACACGAGGGGTTTAAAGAAGAAGTTAACGTAGAGTGTAATGAAAAAATAAAAATAGAAACCATATGATACTTAGAGTGATCAATTAAAATCATTAGACACTAAATTAATAAATCGTAAACTGCAAAAAGGTATCTAAAGTTTTTTTTTCCAAAAATAATAACATCTAACCAAATGTCTCCACATCGCATATAAATACAAAAGACAAAACTTTGTTTGATTCAATTATTTAAATGATACAATGAAGTTGGCTTTTAGTATATTCCACGTATTGTAAAAGTTACAAAGAAGACTTTTTTTTTGAACAGTTAATTATTTTTGCATGTTATTTATATGTTGGTAATATCTATAATATTTTTAGAACTTGTATATCACTCAACTAATCAAAATTCTACACATTATACCGTCAATTTATTAACAATACATAATGATAATTAATATCACAAGAACCTACAATAGTANACTTAATGAAAGAATAAAAATACATCTTATTGATATTATCTATACTTAATTTCCTGTGGTTTATAGTCTTTTTATTTTAGTATACTGTGATTTTAATTGTATCAGTTAAGTATTTTATAATTTTTTTTAAAATTTTTTGTTACACTCTCTCTGCATGTGTGCGTCGCGGAGCATTGCTTTTTTGCCTGTTGGGAACTTAAGAAAAACGATCAGGATCAAGTCCTAAGGGATTTTATATTCTATAACTTAGTTTGATATTGAGATGGATCTAATGCTATTAGATAGAATGGAGTTGAAAAATAATATATAGGGATATGCTTCTGCGTTCTCCGATGGAACCGCAGAAAATATATCGTAACCGACTAACCGCAATATGCGGAACGCAATATTATGTTCGGAAATAAATAGAGTATTTTTTTCATTGTCGTTTTTCACCACACGGCCTATGTCTTTTTTAAGAGGTCTCGTGTCTTTTATTTTTTTTATCGAGGCATGTGTGAGGCACACGAGGGGTTTAAAGAAGAAGTTAACGTAGAGTGTAATGAAAAAATAAAAATAGAAACCATATGATACTTAGAGTGATCAATTAAAATCATTAGACACTAAATTAATAAATCGTAAACTGCAAAAAGGTATCTAAAGTTTTTTTTTCCAAAAATAATAACATCTAACCAAATGTCTCCACATCGCATATAAATACAAAAGACAAAACTTTGTTTGATTCAATTATTTAAATGATACAATGAAGTTGGCTTTTAGTATATTCCACGTATTGTAAAAGTTACAAAGAAGACTTTTTTTTTGAACAGTTAATTATTTTTGCATGTTATTTATATGTTGGTAATATCTATAATATTTTTAGAACTTGTATATCAATCAACTAATCAAAATTCTACACATTATACCGTCAATTTATTAACAATACATAATGATAATTAATATCACAAGAACCTACAATAGTACTCAAAATGGTATAATATATATATATACGACCATATGATAGCCATCGTGCTTTCGGAGGCATGATGGTTCAACAAAAGTTATACGCAGAAGCTTAGCTGCTAGCCGAGGCAATCTGAACTAGATGTGATAACTTTCATAAACCTTTGATTTAAAATATTAAAAAGCCGTAGTAATTGATAGTTTATTCATCAGATTTTAACTTGCTGACTTTTTTTTTAGGGTATTTTTTATTACTATTTTCTGAATTTAAATTCTAGTCTCTATGACTAAAATGATATTTACCACTTTTCTTAAAAGATATTTTTAAAGTAGTTTAAACCTAACAAAATATGGCAATTTAAGTGTTTGCGTAGTTTAGATGGTAATTTTAACAGTTAAAACTCTGGAAAACTAATGATCGGTTTACTACAGCTTTTTAATACTTTAAATCAAAGGTTTATGAAAGTTATCACATCTAGTTCAGATTGCCTCGGCTAGCAGCTAAGCTTCTGCGTATAACTTTTGTTGAACCATCATGCCTCCGAAAGCACGATGGCTATCATATGGTCGTATATATATATATATATATATCTCAGACCGATAATATGATAGCTATCATGGTTCGGGAACCATGATAACTCAAAAGATGGCAATCTAGATGGGAAACTAGTAAAGATGGGCAATCTAATATGATAATTTGGTTGGTGGGTGAGTTGGGATCCCTTGGTGATAGTAGGATTGTCGTGTAGGAAAGTATGTTGCCGGCTTTTAAGTTATCATGGTTCCCGAACCATGATAATTATCATATCATCGTATATATATATATATATATATATATATGTGCGAATTATTTTGAATATTAAAAATTGGTCGAAAAAATGAAAGGGGGGACTATAAATTTTTAGATATGAAACGGGGTAACATTTTTTTTTTTTACACGTGAAGTGGGGGGTGGCAATCCCAAGGCAATATTTTATAAAAAAAATACGGCTTTTATAGGGAGACGGGAGAATGAACAACGAAGCGGAGGGAGACCGAGCGGCGGATCGGCGGAGCGGCGGCGGAGCGCCGGAGCTGCAGGAAATGACGGAGCGGGAGCGGATGTAGGGGAAGCAGGAGGAGGCGGCGGAGCGGAAGTAGGAGCAACGGGAACGGATGGGAGGTAGTTGTGAGTAGAGCTAAAGGAGAGATAATAGCAGCTTTAGCTCCCCGCCGCTCCCACGTCTTCCTCTTCCCCTCATCCACCTCTTCCTTTACCTCTCTTTAGCGCCGGCTAATTCCACTTTTAGTGCCGCAACTTCACCCTTAGCACCGGCTAGCTTCTCCGCCGACTTCTTCTAATCCTTCTTCTGCTTTTGCCGCTCCCCGTTTTACTGGTAAAATGTATGGCATTGAGAAGACACTTATAAAAAGTAAAATGTTCCCCCGTTTCACATCCAAAAATTTACAGTTCTCCCTTTTCATTTTTTTGCTCAATAATGTCCCTCTCAAAAGATATTAAATCGGAAA